>NC_069502.1:786999510-787179510 GCF_027579735.1 Bombina bombina | reverse complement strand
GTATTTGGAACATCTGTAATGACGTAAGCATCGATCTGTGTTGGATTAAGACCGGCGGATCGTATGTTACGTCACAAATTTCAACTTTTGCCGGGCTGTAGGCTTTGATAAATGGGTCAAATCAGACTCGCCACAATTATGCTGCGGAATTCCAGCATATTTGCTGTTGACAGCTTGATAAATATCCCTCCTAGACTCTAATGTCTTAAAGAAATTGTTGACAGAGGGAGCTGGGGCCCTTGGTGGCTTTTTGGTTCTTACCGCCCTTGCTGAGCTTTTTTGGAGACATTGTAAGGGTTATGGTGATGAAAATATATCCTGCTTTTTGTCCAGAATGTTTAATAATACAGACTTGAAGCAGATCTGCCCCTTATCAATGTATATCTTCATGCCACCCCTTTAAATAAACCTTAGTGCTGGTAGCTAGGTGTATATTAGTGATATGGTACAAATATGTTGGAGTATATGACAGGTATCGCTGTCTTCTTTTATTATTTTCTTGGCACATAGCCCTATGCTCAGAATAGACCTAGCTGTGTGGTACTGCTTTTAAGTTCTCAAATCCCCAGTCTTTTAAAGCTGCATTGCTATATTTCTGCACCCATAAGTGGGCATTGATAGTGTTAATTTGCCCCAAAACTAAAGTTTTAAACTTAATATATGCTTACTTGTTAGCTAGTGACTCCCCTTCCATAGCCTCATGGTGTGCTATTATTTTATGCTGCGTAGCTGAAAAATGGCTTGAGTGCGGCCTATTTAAAACCTGTGCAGATTATATGCCACAATGTCTTTGCAGGCTTCTGACTCAGGGGGCTTGAGGCTGTCCTACTTGAGGGCTGTCAGGGGCTATCTGAATTTACATAAAGCGCTGATAAGGTGCGCTGTTAATGGAGCGCTGCTTAGGAACTGCTTAGATGCGCGCCATTTCAAGCTGTTCTGGATTGGGTCTGATTGCGGCTATGGCTCTTTGAGGATATGAGGATATGAGCCTAGACTTTAAATTGTGAGGAATCGTCCCTTATGGATGTTGTCCCATCGCCAGTAGCAGAGAGTATCTTACGTGGCTTCCTTCCATGAAGTGGCATCTGGGCCTTGTGCTCAATCAGGGCACATCGATGTTTGAAACTCTGGTTCTCCACCACAACCTTCCTTCTCTGATGTCACAGTGCCCTGGAAGTTGCTAAGGTGCAAGGAGGCCCGAGGCTCTGGAATGCGGGTCGGCTATTGCCTATACTGGACTACGGAGCTCACATAGAAGCAGCCATCTCCTTGGCTGGCTAGCTCCGCCCTCCCCAGTGGCTAGCTTTGATTATCAATGTGTTATCTTGTTAGCTGATTTATACACATATTACCATAATTTAGTGTTAACATTGAGGTAGATTAAAGGTCTACATAAAATTAGCAGTAACTGTCATTAATGGTGTGGTTTCTCTAATTATATACATAGATACATGCAATGTCTTATTATAAAATGTATATGGTTAAACAAGCATGAACTGCTATGAATGACTTTAATTCATTGTTTGATTCACTGTATATGTGTATATAAGGGGTGGGCAAGAGGTAGATCGCGGTCTACCAGTGGACTGCAAGTGAATTTTGAGGTGACTGCCTGGAAGATTTCAAAAGTCTGCATAATAAGAGAAACATTTCTCACACATCTAGATACTGAGTGAAGAGCCTTATCAACGTAGATATATGAGAAATATTTCTCTTATGCAGACTTTTGAAATTGGCTATGAGTTTATGACGGCGGTATGTGTACTTCAGCATGTGCGTCACGGCTGTAGCTGAATTCGCTGCTCCAGCTTTGGTTACTACCTGTCCCAAACTCTCATACTTTTTGTCTCAAAAGCGGTCAGTCCATAGTACAGACTCTTCATGGGCTAAGATGCTGCTCTGTATCCCTAGGTTTGGCAGTTCCAGGTCCTGCTCTGTCTGATATTCTGCTGCTACTTTCTAGTTCTGTCCTCCGTTACTTGTCACCAGGCTCTGCTGGGTGAAAGGGTCTGTTACTTCCCCTCAGGTTCTTTTACTTACTCTGTACCAGGCTTTGATGCTGCTCTCTGATACTTTCTCTGACACACTAATATTAGCTATACTGTGCTAGTTTCTGCAGCTTTCTGTCTCCATAATTTGTTGTCACCAAATTGTGCAGGTCAGTGCTGTTGCTGCTATACCAGTCTCTGGTTGCTGTGTAAGACAGTACAGAGCCTGCCGCTGTCACTATCCCAACTATTTGCAGTAGTCTTCAGCTAGTAGCGGACGTATGGAGAACAGCCAACAGGACCTGCCGCTAATCAACCTGACATAGCATCCAGCCAATAAAATTACTTTGTAGAATGAGTCTGTCTATGATTGGCTGAGAATAGTTCATTGTCATTGTTGTACCTGAGCTGTGGGTTTCCCATGTGTTCCTGGCTTGACTACTCCGCTAGCCCTAGGCTCAAGTTGTCTTGATTGTGAGACTACTTATTCATACGCAGGCATGGTACACAAATATGGTTGCTTGATAGTCCCAGTGTGACGTAAAGAGAGAGCTCTCGCAGTAAGTAAAGAGTGCGGCTGATTTTTAAAGCTGTATTATTTTCAGCCAGCAGGTCCTATTTGTGGCAAAAATACAATGTTCACCTAGCAGGTCCTATTTGTGGCAAAAATACAATTTTCCGCCAGCTGGTATTTTTTTTTCTTTAGTTAGGCGACCACGTCACTTAGAAAAAAATTAGAGGTAGCCCTTGACTTACAAAAGTTTGCCCACCCCTGGTGTATATGCTTTTCTTGTTTCTCTAAGACCAATGTATGCAGTCCACTGTTATCTGTTAACCAATAGCCTTGTAGGGCTGTCTTTTTAAAACTGCACCAGTAATGTTTTAGTAGGTCTATGATTACGGCTTTTGACAAAATGCGTAAGACCGTTCCTTTTTGCTCTGTTCTTGTGATGAACTTTTAATCTGTTGGAATAGAGAATATTTTTATTGCATGGAATTCAGGAATCCTCTCTTTTTACCATTAATGATAATCTCCCTAATAGCCACACTATACAGCATTATAAACATGAATAAATGATGTGCCTGTAACATCAGTTCTTGTTTTTGTTATGAATGGCACACCATTAAAGAGCAGGGGTCCAGTAGCTTTATAAAATATGTGTCTTACTGTAATATATTCTGCTCATCAGGAGAGATCTGCTCCAATACTTATCATCTTTGGCCTTTTTCTGTTTAAGAAGACATAATCCACTATAAACAGGGTGTGCATCAATCTTCTAACACAAACATTGCTTAATTAATTTGCACATTTCTATTACACAGAGTAAAATCAGTTGTCCACCAACTTCTTTAACTGGCTTCTTCAAAATATGTTCCAAAAACATAGTCAACTCCTCCCTTGTTGCCCTTATGCCTGATTGAATTGAAACCTGGAGGCCTATCCATCAACTGTGCTGCATTCAACGGCACCTATACGCTCGCCTAACACTGCGGCCGCGGACCTGAATACGCTCTCCATATTTATTTAACCCCTTAATGACCACAATGTACCCTGTATGTCACTAGTCGTTAAGGGTTTTTTCAGGACATAATAGCACAAGTCTAGCAAGAACATGCTATTAATGCACTCCCTCCAGCAGGCTTTGTGGAATAGAGCAGTGTCAACGCTGGTGGCAAGACTGTGCTATAAAACAGTCAAGTCCCAAAAAAAGGCCAGCGACATACAGGGTACGTCGCTGGTCCTTAAGGGGTTAAAAAAGCTGTCAAAAAGCTGCGCACCAAGTACGAGGTGATGAGCAGCGGACTGTTGTTAACTAACAGTCATTGATCTCGCTGCTAATATTGCTATAACTTTATTTATACCGTCACTAAATACCACCACTATACTAAAATGTTTAACCCCTATCCCGCCGCTCCCGGACCCCACCGCAACAAAATAAAGTTATTAACCCCCATCCCGAAGCCCTCCACAACTAAATAAAGTTATTAACCCCCATCCTGCTGCTCCCGAAGCCCTCCGCAACTAAATAAAGTTATTAACCCCTATCCTGCTGCTCACGGAGCCCTCTGCAACTAAATAAATGTATTAACCCCTAAACCCCTGGCCTCCCACATCACTACCACTTACTAAACCTATTAACCCCTAAACCGCCAGCCCCCCACATCTTCATAAACTAAATTAAGCTATTATCCCCTAAACCTAACAACCCGCTAACTTTACATTAAATATTAACTGATCCCTATCTTATAATAAATGTAAACTTACCTTTAGAATTAAATTAAACTATATTAAACTATTAATTAACCTACCCTTACTATTATACTAAAATTACATTAAACTATATTAAACTATAAATTAACCTACCCTTACTATTATACTAAAATTACATTAAACTATATTAAACTATTAATTAACCTACCCTAACTATTATACTAAAACTACATTAAACTATATTAAACTATTAATTAACCTACCCTAACTATTATACTAAAACTACATTAAACTAATAGGCTGAAAAAAAGCCTAACACCTGCAATAAAGCAGTGCAAAGCTCCGTAACGCAGCCCCATTGATTCCTATGGGGAGACTAAATTTATGTTTACACCTAACACCCTAGCATAAACCCCAAATCTAAACACCCCTAATCTGCTGCCCCTGACATTGCTGCCACCCACATTATACTTATCAATCCCTAATCTGCCACCCCCGACATCGCCGCCACCTACATTACACTTATTAACCCCTAATATGCCGCCCCCATTGTCCCCGCCACCTACATTACAGTTATTAACCCATAATCTGCCACCCCCGACATCACCGCCACCTACTTACATTTATTAACCCATAATCTGCCGCCCCCAACGTTGCCGTCACTATACTAAATTTATTAACCCCTAAACCTAAGTCTAACCCTAACACCCCCTAACTTAAATATAATTAAAATAAATCTAAATAAAAATTCCTATCATTACCTAAATTATTCCTATTTAAAACTAAATACTTACCTATAAAATAAACCCTAAGCTAGCTACAATATAACGAATAGTTACATTGTATCTAGCTTAGGGTTTATTTATATTTTACAGGCAAGTTTGTATTTATTTTAACTAGGTAGAGTAGTTACTAAATAGTTAACTATTTACTAACTACCTAGCTAAAATAAATACAAATTTACCTGTAAAATAAAACCTAACCTGTCTTACAATAAAACCTAACCTGTCTTACAATAAAACCTAACCTTACACTACAATTAAATTAATTAATTAAATACAATTACCTAAATTACACCCCCCCACTAAATTACACAAAATAAAAAAATAAATTATCAGATATTTAAACTAATTACACCTAATCTAATAGCCCTATGAAAATAAAAAAGCCCCCCTCAAAATAAAAAAAAAACCTAGCCTAAACTAAACTACCAATAGCCCTTAAAAGGGCCTTTTGCGGGGCATTGCCCCAAAGAAATCAGCTCTTTTACCTGTAAATAAAAATACAAATACCCCTCAACATTAAACCCACCACCCACACAACCAACCCCCCAAATAAAAACCTACCTAAAAAACCTAAGCTCCCCATTGCCCTGAAAACGGCATTTGTATGGGCATTGCCCTTAACCTTTTAAGAGCCCTTGCATTTAGCTCTTTTTCATCCCAAAGTCCCTAACCTAAAATTAAAACCAACCCAATAAACCCTTAAAAAAAACAGCCAATAGGATTGAACTTTCATCCTATTGGTTGATCCAATCAGCCAATAGGATTGAGCTTGCATTCTACTGGCTATTACAATCAGCCAATAGAATGTGAGCTCAATCCTAAAAATTAGCCTATAGGATGAAAGCTCAATCCTATTGGCTGATTGCAACAGCTAATAGGATTTGTTCCCCTTTAATTCGATTGGCTGATCGAATGATTGGATAATGTCATTTAAAGGGAAACTTCATTCTTCAGACGTCGTAATAAGAGGATGCTCCGCGCCGGATGTCTTGAAGATGGATCCGCTCCGCGCCACGCCGGGTGGATGAAGATAGAAGATGCCGTCTGGATGAAGACTTCTGCCGGCTTGGATGAAGACTTTGGCCCGCTTGGATGAAGACTTCTGCCGACTTCAATGAGGACTTCTGCCTCTTGGATGAGGATGTATGTCCGGTCTTCGAAAACTGTAAGTGGATCTTCGGGGGTTAGTGTTAAGTTTTTTTAAGGGTTTATTGGGTGGGTTTTAATTTTACGTTAGGGACTTTGAGCTGAAAAAGAGCTAAATGCCCTTTTAAGGGCAATGCCCATCCAAATGCCCTTTTCAGGGCAATGGGGAGCTTAGTTGTTTTAGATAGGTTTTGATTTGGGCGGTTTGGTTGTGTGGATGGTGGGTTTTACTGTTGGGATGGGTGTTTGTATTTTATTTTACAAGTAAAAGAGCTGATTTCTTTGAGGCAATGCCCCTCAAAAGGCTCTTTTAAGGGCCATTGGTAGTTTAGTGTAGGCTAGGTTTTTTTATTTTGGGGGGGCTTTTTTATTTTGGGGGGGCTTTTTTATTTTGATAGGGCTATTAGATTAGGTGTAATTAGTTTAAATATTTGATAATTTCTTTTTTATTTTGTATAACTTAGTGTTTTTTATTTTGTGTAACTTAGTGGTTATTTTTTTGTAACTTAGTGGTTATTTTTTGTAACTTATTAATTCTTTATAGTAGATTTAAGTAACTTGAGTAGGGTTATATTTTTAAATATGTAATATAGTTAGTTTAATGTAATTTTAGTATAATAGTTAGATTAGGTTAATTATTAGTTTAATATAGTTTAATGTAGTTTTAGTATAATAGTTAGGATGGTTAATTAGTAGTTTAATATAGTTTATTTTAATTCTAAAGGTAAGTTTTTATTTATTATAAGATAGGGATCAGTTAATATTTAATGTAAAGTTAGCGGGTTGTTAGGTTTAGGGGTTAATAGTTTAATTTAGTTTATGGCGATGTGGGGGGCTGGCGGTTTAGGGGTTAATAGGTTTCGTAAGTGGTAAGGATGTGGGAGGCCAGGGGTTTAGGGGTTAATACATTTATTTATTTGCGGTGGGTTCCGGGAGCGGCGGGATAGGGGTTAATCACATTATGTAGGTGGCGGTGATGTCCTGGCAGATTAGGGGTGTTTAGACTCAGGGAACATGTTAGGGTGTTAGGTGTAAACATTACTTTTGTTCTAGCATAGAAATCAATGGGATATCTGTCAGCATCGAACATGAGCTTTCGCTGCTTTCAGACTCCCATTGATTCCTATGGCATCCGCGGCCTCCAGGGTGGCGGATTGAAAACCAGGCATGCTGGGCCGGAATAGTGGTGAGCGTATTTGTTAGAAATTTGATAAATCACAAAAGTTGTAAGATAGTGCCAAATTTGTATTTGGAACATCTGTAATGATATAAGCATCGATCTGTGTCGGATTGAGACCGGCGGATCGTATGTTACGTCACAAATTTCAACTTTTGCCGGTCTGTAGGCTTTGATAAATGGGGCGAATCAGGCTCGCCACAATTACGCTGCGGAATTCCAGCGTATTTGTAATTGATGGCTTGATAAATATCCCTCCTGGAGCGGAAATTCCATATATTTTTATTTGTCTACTTTCTAAACCAGAACTCTCTGAAGTAAAAAATTATCTGGATGACGGGGCGGAGCCGACAGCCGAGCTGATGGGACGCATTGTGAAGGAGCTCTCTCTCTAAATATTGATTAATCTGCTTTTTACTGAAATCTACAGTACTAAATTTGTTTGGCAAGGTTAACAAAGTTATACTGACTGATCATAAGAGGGATTTTGAGAATACGATCTAGGCATATGCTGCTAAATTATGCCATAAGAGTACTAGAGACCGAAGTCAGCAGAAGACCTCTTTCCCAGGCAATGGGACTACAGTGCACGCTGACTTGATAATCTCACCAAATAACAATGGCTACAGAGGCTTTGGAAGGAGTGATACGAGATCTACTGAGCGATTTCTTAATTGGACTACGAACACTCATAACGCAGGAGTTAGGAGAATCTACTATAATACACATCTCTCAAGATGGCGCTGGATCGCCATTGAATATTCCTAGTCCTACCAAACTGCGCAACGATAGTACAGACACCCAGATCAAGGAGGAGTGCGCTGATAACACAAACATTTTAAAGATACCAAAGCCACATCTACTGGAGAGCTGTCAACCGCCTAAGCAAGAGTGTCGCATAATACTCATACAGCCAGACGATACAGTACCTACTAGAGTTACTCTTGCCCACGTTGATAAGACGCTGCAATATCCATATTACTTGGGGCTGAGGCGATGGAGGCTGTTGTGGGATCCGGGACTACTCCATGTTCCTAAACGAGAATACGGACATGATTCACTCACCCATCTGCTGTTAAATGTGCAGGTCCCTTGGCGAGCATTGAAGGTGCCGGCCATGTAGTGGTGGCGATGTGGAGAATGGATGCAGCAACAGGTTTTATGGATCGGGCTGTTCTGATGTTTCTCCTACACTGATAGTTTACAACAATGAGGTCGCAAAAGATTAGCGCTCTTCTCTTGAGTCGCAGAGTGTGGCCACTGATGGCAGTAATCTGATGAGAGCAGTGACATTTGACATACTCAAGGGAGAGTATTTGATGATAGCCAAAGGGTTCATACAAAAGGTTGGGGTGAGATAAACCCTAAACCTGTCGACAGTCACTCCAAACTATAAACTCAGCAATCTACTGTTTGCTAGGCTACTTGTTTAGGGAACCCTATTTACAGCACTTTATGTTCTGAGCTGCCATAAGATGGATTCTTGCTGGCTATATGAACCTACCTCACTGTTTCCTAAGCTGATTGGACTATGACCCTTTTCGACAATGTTATATATCAGGCTGATTATAAATGAAACACAGGTTTACAAATTGAGACACTTCTATATTGGTGACTACTGCTGTGAGAATCTGACACTGAACTGTTATATGAGACTGATAGACCCTCTTATCTAGTCTATAGCTATTACCAGCATTTTTATATATATCATAAGCATGTTTATAGTATGTTATATTGTTCCTGATTTCATGCAAATCCTTTAGTTATGCAGCATTGTATAATTAATATATCCTTGTGTTCATTTTTTAAATGTATCTGGCTATGGTGAACTGTATTATCTAGATTGTTCTAGTGGTCTTTATGACATTGGTTCATCCTGCACTTTGCCTGTTTCCATGAATATATATTTACTACTTAAGACAGTCTACTGGGCAATATTTTAGGCCCTAGTAGTTTATTACTGAGATTCATTACCAGTTTAGCGCACACTAATATAGGAGTCCTTGGACATAAGATGTAATGTTCTATTTTATATATGTATTTCTCAGTCCTGTATTCTTTATATGCTGGTCCTCCTTTTACATTATAGACTAGGGAGCCACATATTTTGCTTTTGGCCCTGGAGTATAGGGCCCATACTCCTGGGTCATTACTAGAAGGCTGGATATATACATCGTTGTCTCCCCGTAACTATTTATATGTTCTGAAACAAAAATACATGCTGCTGTTAGGTAGTAGCTTGCAGGGTTAGTTATAGGGATGTATCCTTTTTTGCTCCTTAACTGTATTCTGTGGTGCCTTGGGTTTATACAAACACTAGAACTCCCATTGGAATGGTTCATGGACACAGTGACTCTTTATATTATGTATATCATTGGAAATATTATACTATATCTTGTGCATTGTATGTTTCTATATGTTCTAACCACTTGCTTTATGTCTGACCTACATAGCTAGTCAAGTTCTTCTACTCGGTCTGCTGGTAGAGACTACACCCCTTAGCGTGTTTCAGCAAAGTAGCCTATACCATCTTATAGTTAAGAATACTTCCCCAACAAATACATTAGTTTTAATAATGACATTAAGTCAGAGATACAGCTCCTTATATGATTCCATAATCCCTGCTAATATATATTCTCCACTATAGTTTTCCTTCTATTTACAGATATCTCCCCTCATCCTTTCCCACTCCTTAAAGAGCGTGGGTCATATCCCATATCCTTTTTCCGGCTTCGCCCAGTGGCGGCAATAACCCCTGAGGGGAGATATAACAGTTAGCCCTATTCCATTTCTTCATTAGCCCAGCTCCCTTCTGATTTTTCTTTTTTTTTTTCTATTTTCTTTTAATTGGCTCCGTTCCCCTACCTTTGCCTTTCCTTTCCCCTCCTTACATCGATTTCATTTTTCCTCACAACAGGAACACTGTACATTACTACCCCAAATCCCCTCCCTAAATTCTGTACCCCTATGAGCTTACCACGTAAGCGAAGGAAAATATATCCTGTAGAAAACTACTTACATGTTTCACGTATGTCTATTTGTTTCTTTTCTTCATGTCCATTTCTTTTAAACCCAAGATAACTAACTTTATCTCATTTTTATGGACACATTTTCAAAATTATTTAGATCATATGATATACCATATTGAAAGGTTATATATGTTTGTCACGATCTGAGCTAGATATATGAGATTAATATTCTAGATCTCTTAAGAATACATGGGAACGTTAAGATTACTTATGTAGTTATTCCAAATCTGTGTTCAAAAGGTTTGATTATTATTGATATTTGGGAAATTAGCATGTATCTTCATATATGAACAAGTTATGTTCTTACTATACTGTACCAAGCCCAATAGTGGCTATAGACCTAATTTACCTACCTCCACGAGTCTATATATTATACCAAGGTCCAAAAGAGACCTACATTCTTCAGAGGAGGTATATATCATTATAAAAATTTAGGATATCATTATCTTTGCCTATTACCTTCTGAATCTATATTTACTGGATTACATTGGTTTTTCTTTTTTTTTGTTTGTTTATGTTTCCTTTTTGAATACTGTGAATGATATCCCAATGTTTGTAATTCTTCAGTGTTGGCATATTTCATACGCAGTATGTGTTTATAATATCCTTAATAAAAAATTTAAAAAAAAATTAAAAAAAATAAATAAATGATATTACACGAAAAAAAAAAAAAAAAAATTATCTGGATGAAAATCTTATTTTTTTTATTTCTACTACCTGAATAAAATCACTTCTACTCTTACAGCTTCTCAACTTCTTCAGTTAGGGCCCAATGATCTAAAGTTCTTCTCTCAGATGAGGATCTAAAATGATCCTATAACACTGTCAGATCCCTCAAAAGATTTTAGAAAGGCACGTTTTGTTATACTTCTGTAAGACATGCCCAGTGGAATATAACACTGCGTGACATGAGAGTTTTGTTACATTTACACATAAAGGGGCTGATTTATTAACGGCCGAATGCATCTTTATGCATCTGTTTCTGTGCAAGGCTCGCCAGAAACAGGAGTTAAGAAGCAGCGGTCTTAAGACCGCTGCTCCTTAGCTCATCCGCCTCTTATGAGGTGACGGGCAGCAATCCGCAGGATCGTATACGATCGGGTTGATTTACAACCCCTGCTAGCGGCTGCTAATTTGCAGGGAGCGGCATTGCGCAAGCAGTTCACCAGAACTGCTTGTGCAATGATAAATGCCGACAGTGTATGCTGTCGGCATTTATCGATGTGTGGTGGAAATGATCAGCTACAGCGGATCATGTCCGTCCACAGGATAATAAATCGGCCCCTGAGCCTTGTATTTTAATTTACTTGAGATTGTGCCCTTTAAGTTTAATTACATGTAAGCTGTGCAATTTCTTAGTTTGTATTTGAATGCATTTAGATTGTATGTACATCAGTGTATATGGGATTGTGATTCTACAAATTATGATAATGCTTTGAAAGTTTCTGTGTAACGTTAACAAATTAGGATCTTACTTTGTATATATATGTGTATCTTTTACAAATTACATTACAAATTCTATTTGATCTATGTAAAATAAAACTGACAGTTTCAGAAAAGTGGGAGGGAGAGGGGAGTTCCCTGAGCTAAACAACATCTGTCTGAATCTCACTAACAATTTTCATGATAGTCTCTAATCATTTTACACCAACAGGTCTCACTTATTTATCTCATCAGCTGTATGCAGGTGAAGTTTGCTCAGTTTTCACAATACACATATTTACCTGACAGAAAGTAATGTATACTAGAGGCAAATATAATTCACAACTGTAGTGAAAACATTTAATTTTGATTTCTATTTGATGCAATCTGAGATTTTATATCAGTATCAGGTGCTCCACTGTTAACTACACTCTCCCCTGAGAGATTCGGTATCCTAGAGAGCTTCATTACTTTCTATTGCAAACATCCCTCATCTCTCAGGGACTTCCAGGCTCCGCCCTTTTTCTTAGAGAACTCAGTGAGGTCAGCCCCTGTGAAGTCTGCACTATAATTTGTCTCCAAACTGAAGAATCTTTGATCATCGGGCACTAAGTACGGAAATTAAGCATACATATTTAAAAATCCATGTTGCTTTTATCATTTTCTTTTTTTAAAATAAAACTGTTTTGAATTTAGGCCATGATTTTAAAATATCATAATGTTATCAATGTACCAGTGGAAGATCTATTGGAAAATCTCTGCAGCTATTCCTTATGCTGGAATTCAAAATAAAGTATATCATACAGGCAAATAAATAATTATTCTATAGGTTCTGCCGTTTTTTTTTGTTTCCGTACAGTGAATACAGCTTCAAAAGATCTTGAATTTATTTTACTGGTCTACAGATGTTGAGAGAGAGAACATGTATCCAGATGAATGAGCTAAGTTTTCCAAAGACAGCTGTGAGACACCATTAGCCAAAAGGTTCACAAAAATAATGCACCTCTTTATCCCTCTCAGGTTTATAATTCCAATGTTGAGATATGTATTTAATTTTCAGAATAAGCTTTGCAATCCATCCAAGGACATTTACATAAAGACTTATTTCCCTACAGAACAAAACAAAGTACTAATATGAAAAACATTATTAATGATAGAAAGGCAGTATTGTTAGATAATAGTTAGACATAATTCCATGAAGAAATCAATTCTATTTAAAATGTTGTTGCTGGGATAAAGCCACTTTTTATCAAAACACTGGAATGGAACGCACTCTCAGACCGGATAGGGTACACATCCTAAGCCACTGTAAACTCCACAGCCCTGACAGACAGCTGTACAGTTCCTAGCAACCCAGGGAGTTAACCCCTTAGTTGCCTGGGTGACAGGCCCATAGGGAAACTTACAAAAAGTATCAACACAACACACAGAAACCTTGGCACTCACCAGCAGGCACACAGCAATATTTAAAATATTTGGCACAAATGGTTTAAGCCCAGGACTACGTCAAGGTCTCTCTCCTGATGGGACACTAACCAGCATGAAAACAAAGCTTACTTTCGAACAAACCAACTAGGAACCTCCCAGGGTGACACAGGCATTTGTAATTTCCCTGAATACATACAAAACACAGGAATGGACCACACTCTCAGACTGGACAGGGTACAAATATATTGTTTTTACTATTTTTAATAGAAATGACCACATTAAAATACTCTGCATACTTCAAGTTGGGAAGAGAACGTACATCCAATTTTGAAAATAAAATTTTTGGGGATATTGAGGTATATTAATACATTTAAAACAAGTCTTTAGCATAAATGAACACTTAATAATTCTGAAATTGAAATCATAATTTGCCAAGATAATAATAAAATCAAATTTAACATTGTCTATATGTTGAAATAAATGAGAAAAAAAAATATCTTTACTGCTGCAATGTAGATATAAGAAGTATATTAGGCTTCAGGATCGGCTCCAGAACGAATGAAATGGGGGGCATTTTTTTTTCACGAGGGGGCACGCATTTAAAAAGCATGTATGAGAGTCAAAATAAGAGCAGACCTACTGTGGCAGTCCAGGGGTTACATTTATCAGATCTCTGGCTGTGCAGGAGTTAGATTTGTTTATATTTCTGGAAGTGCAGCGGTTACATGTGTCATATCTCAAGGAGTATAGGGGTTACATTTATATGATGTATGGCAGTGCCGCAGCAGTTACATTTACCAGATTTATGGCAGTGCAGGGGTTACATTTGTCATATCTCAGGAATGTCTCCCACATATGACACAGCCAGTGGACACTGTTTGCATGTGTAGCTCTACCAATGACCCTACTAATGATCAAATAAGCTTTTACGTGACAATAAGTAATATATATATATATATATATATATATATATACACACACACACACACACACACACACACACACATACACATGGTATATATGTATATACAAACACACACACATATATATATATATATATATATATATATATATACACACAGTGTGTGTATTGTGTGTATGTGTATATATATATATATATATATATATATAAAACAACCTTGGGGACAAATAGGAGATGTTTTGAAACATGTAAATAATAAACATAAGGCTATTTCACTCATTGTCCCACAGCTACATTTGAAGTGTGTGTATTTGAGCACCTATAATCTGACACACATTTTACGCTGATCACTGCAGAGAAAGCAGGCACAATGCACACTTGTTTTGTGTGACCTGCAGTGGGGAAACCAATGAATTCCCAATTTGCCTCTTTATCTGTGGCTGCCAGGATATAAAGCACAATAGGGAAGGGATACTACTCTCACACACACATTGGTTATACGGCTGTGTTTTCACAAACTTACTTCTGCCATCCCTCTCACTGACTGTTAGCTTCTCCCAGCCAGCACTTCCTGCAGAGGTCTGATGATGTCATCATCTCACTTTAGCTCTGTAGTAAGTGGGCTAGCAGGAGGAGGGGCATTACAAGCCCTAGGTTAACTGTGAGAGCACCAGCAGGGAAATTCAACTTTATTTGTTATCTGGTTGTAAATAGAGGAGAGTAAAGAGATTAGCTGGGCCCCCCAGTGGCGGATCTCCACTTTTAAAATGTAATTTTTTTTTTTTAAATCACTTCTTTTGCCCTGGGGGGCACAGCATTCCATTTGGGGGGCATTGCCCCCCAAAGCCCCCCCTTAGAGCCGACCCTGTTAGGCTTTGAAGGTTAGTTGACATGAAACTCATTGCAAATGATTACAATATTATGTTACATCATAAAATAATGCAGATATATAAATATATTTTTTAACTTAAGCATTAATGTAGGAGTTTTTTGCCTAAAGTTAAAACATAGACTGAGTTTAATTAAATGTAAATAAAAAAAATAAAAAATATATAAAAATTGTATTTTAGTGCAAGAGTTGCCACTAAATTTTGAGTCTTTTCATCTTTGAGTGCTTATTGAGGAATACTCCTTGGATAATCTTGCCACAGAGCTTTATGTCATTGGACCCTAAAACGGAAAAAAGGGGAGTTTTTCACCTCTTTTTTTTAAAGGGGCAGTGTACTATACAATTGTTTTCTCCCTTAATGTATTTTGAATCACTTGTTATACCCAAGGATAGGCACAGACCAAGGCTGTGGCGGACATTTTCCAAAGTACAAACCTTAGTGAAGGACACCAAGGTACATTTCAAATTAAAAACATCAAAAAACACTCTCTTTACCGAGAGGGTAGAGGATTCATGGTGGAATAGCCATCCAACAGAAGCGGTAGAGACAGTGAAGGAGTTTAAATATGCATGGGATAGGCATAAGGCTATACTAGATATACAATAAGGTCAGGAACTAATGGAAGTATTCAGAAAATTGGGCAGACTAGATGGGCTGAATGGTTCCTATCTGCTGACACATTTTATGTTTCTATAAGTCAGGAGCACTTTGCTGTCAAATGAGCCATACATTGGATGCCCCTGGTCTAGTTCCACAAGTGCAAATTAGTCATCTAATCAATCAAGTTTAAAATAAAATGTATATAAAGACTGCTTGTGGTATACTGGTATAAAATATTTTCAAAATTCTTACCTTTTTAAAAAAAAAAAAATTTTTGTTGTATTGAGAGTCTGCAACTCTTGACCAAAACTATCCACCTTTATGTTAATCGCATGATCATCATGGTTGGTTACTTACTTGGTAAGGTAAGGTTTGTCAGAGTAGGCAGCGGTCTTCTACGCAGAGACATCAGCACCATGCTGCCGCACAGATCATAGAAATCGGGACGGGTCACGACTCACTGGTGGTTGACACAGGCTGCACTGCAGGCAGCTTGTTCTTCCCTTTCACTCACTTTCCCGCTACTGAGCGGCATCATATGGATGCGGACCCAACCCCACAAAACGTGGCTGTGTGCGTCAAGGTGGTGTCAGGACCAGCATTCATCTGGCCTCCCCACTGCAAAATGAGTGGTGGACACTGCAAGGGCCAGTCACGGACACCAGTGACCGTGTACGGACAGCTTGCCTATCCCTGGTTATACCAGCTGCAGTGTATAAATAAAACAAAATAATGATGTTTATGTGTGTGTATATTAAATAGTTGGTTTTGTGCTTTGAAACCACAAGCCATTGAAACAGGTTGAGCTTGCAGGTAACATGCTTCCGTATCTTATATCTGTGTGTACACTAAGCCCAATATTTAGAGAGAATAATGGAAATTTGATATTTTATTACATATCTCTCCTACACCCCAATGACAGAGTAATTTCTTCTGCTGGCTGAATTTACATAGCTTGTCACTAGCCTATACTTAAATATATAAACTTTTATGTATAGGTAGGGGTACCACAGGCAAAATCAGCCAAAATAAGGGTAAAGGAGCAACTCAGGGCTACATTACAAGTGGTCCACTAAACAATAAGCAAAATGGTGACTGTGCTAACTTGCATTCATATTGAAAGTTGAAAGTAAATGTGGTAGTTCGAGCGCAAACAAAACTTAGCGTGCGCTGGGTTTATGCCAATGGAGACCTTGCATAAAGTGTAAGAGTTAAAAAAAAATGTGCACCAAACACAACATAAATACATTAAAATAAAGTGGTACACTTATACATACACTGTCTGTTAAATAATAAAAAAAATATATACAGTATATATATATATACACATACTGTATATATAAATATTAATACGAAAATTATATAAAGGGTTAAAAGATATATGGTTTATCACAAGTTATAGGGCTAAAAGAAGCTACTCACAGGTGGTAACCGGGCAATAGAACATGTGTGTGTGTATATATATATATATATATATATATATATATATATATACTACACACATACAAACATGCACACGTGTGCATATATTTTTATGTATTTATATACTGTATGTATATATGTTTATACATTGTGACAAAAATACCTGTCTTCTTGGGTATTTTGTCCCAGGAACAGCTTTGGCACACAAACTTCACAGCAGAGAAACACTCTAAACACACTGGATTATATGTAAAAGCCTTGGCCTGTTTATTCACCGACAATTTTAACAAAACAAAAGCAAAACAATCATTGCACAATGGCACATACTTTAAAACAGAATAACGTATTCTTGACTAAAGTTGTGTGGCTTTTCCCCACAACTGCAAGATTACAAAAAGATTTACAAATTTCAGAGGCCTAGAACCTCTAGACAGCAGCACAACTCTGTATATTCTGTCTTTCTCATACAGGTTCTTCTTAGCAGCCTCAGCACATATTATTTAACAGGAGTTCATTTACCTTAAAGGGACACTGTACCCAAAAGATTTCTTTTGTGATTCAGATAGAGCATGCAATTTTAAGCAACTTTCTAATTTACTCCTATTATCAAATTTTCTTCATTCTCTTGGTATGTTTATTTGAAAAGCAAGAATGTAAGTTTAGATGCCGGACCATTTTTGGTGAACAACCTGGGTTGTCCTTGCTGATTGGACAGCACCAATAAACCAGCGCTTTCCATGGTACTGAACCAAACAAATAGCTTAGATGCCTTCTTTTTCAAATAAAGATAGCAAGAGAAGGAAGAAAAATTGATATTAGAAGTAAATTACAAAGTTGCTTAAAAGTGCATGATCTATCTGAATCATGAAAGAAAAAATTTGGGTTCAGTGTCCCTTTAACCCCTTAATGACCGAGGACGTGCAGGGTACGTCCTCAAAAAAAAGGCAGTTAATGCCTGAGGACGTACCCTGCACGTCCTCGGTGTGGAAAGCAGCTGGAAGCGATCCTGCTCGCTTCCAGCTGCTTTCCGGTTATTGCAGTGATGCCTCGATATGGAGGCATCCTGCAATAACCATACATGGCCATCCGATGCAGAGAGAGCCACTCTGTGGCCCTCTCTGCACCGGACATCGATGGCCGGTATCGTTGGTGGGTGGGAGACGAATTGGGAGGCGGGTGGGCAGCCATCGGTGTTGCGCGTGACGTCACGGGGGGCGGGATCGGGATCGGGACCGTCGGGGGCGCGCACGGGCGCGCGCGCGTGCACGGGGGGTGGCGGGCGGGCGCGTGCACGGGGCGGGAGCGGGTGGGAACCGCTACACTACAGAAAAGTTAAAAAGTAAAAGTAAAAAAAAAATGTAATAAACTTTATTTTAAAAACCATCTAAGGGATCTGGAAGGGGTGGGGGTTGGTCTTGGGGGGGGGGGGAAAGCTACACTACAGAAAAGGGACATATTTTATTTAAAAAAAAGCTTTTTTCACTAAACTGGGTACTGGCAGACAGCTGCCAGTACCCAAGATGGCGCACATTAAGTCAGAGGGGGAGGGTTAGAGAGCTGTTTAGTGGGGGATCAGTGAGATTGGGGGCTAAGGGGGATCCCTACACAGAAGCATATGTAAATATGCTAACAAAAATGCACAAAAAAGCCCAAATATACCTTTTATTTTAGTACTGGCAGAGTTTCTGCCAGTACTTAAGATGGCGGGGACATTTGTGGGGTAGGGGAGGGAAGAGAGATGTTTGGGAGGGATCAGGGGGTCTGATGTTTCAGGTGGGAGGCTGATCTTTACACTAAAGCTAAAATTAACCCTGCAAGCTCCCTACAAGCTACCTAATTGACCCCTTCACTGCTAGCCATAATACACGTGTGATGCGCAGCGCCATTTAGCAGCATTCTAATTACCAAAAAGCAACTCCAAAGTCATATATGTCTGCTATTTCTGAACAAAGGGGATCCCAGAGAAGCATTTACAACCATTTGTGCCATAATTGCACAAGCTGTTTGTAAATTATTTCAGTGAGAAACCTAAAATTATGAAAAATTTTACGTTTTTTTTTAATTTGATCGCATTTGGCGGTGAAATGGTGGCATGAAATATACCAAAATGGGCCTAGATCAATACTTGGGGTTGTCTACTACACTACACTAAAGCTAAAATTACCCCAAAAAGCTCCTTACATGCTCCCTAATTAACCCCTTCACTGCTGGGCATAATACACGTGTGGTGCGCAGTGGCATTTAGCGGCCTTCTAATTACCAAAAAGCAATGCCAAAGCCATATATGTCTGCTATTTCTGAACAAAGGGGATCCCAGAGAAGAATTTACAACCATTTATGCCATAATTGCACAAGCAGTATGTAAATAATTTCAGTGAGAAACTGAAAGTTTGTGAAAAAATTTGTGAAAAAGTGAACAATTTTTTGTATTTGATCGCATTTGGCGGTGAAATGGTGGCATGAAATATACCAAAATGGGCCTAGATCAATAATTTGGGATGTCTTCTAAAAAAAAATATATACATGTCAATGGATATTCAGGGATTCCTGAAAGATATTAGTGTTCTAATGTAACTAGCGTTAATTTTGAAAAAAAATGGTTTGAAAATAGCAAAGTGCTACTTGTATTTATGGCCCTATAAGTTACAAAAAAAGCAAAGAAGATGTAAACATTGGGTATTTCTAAACTCAGGACAAAATTTAGAAACAATTTAGCATGGGTGTTTTTTGGTGGTTGTAGATATGTAACAGATTTTGGGGTTCAAAGTTAGAAAAAGTGTGTTTTTTTCCATTTTTCCTCATATTTTATAATTTTTTTTATAGTAAATGATAAGATATGATGAAAATAATGGTATTTTTAGAAAGTCCATTTAATGGCGAGAAAAACGGTATATAATATGTGTGGGTACAGTAAATGAGTAAGAGGAAAATTTCAGCTAAACACAAACACCGCAGAAATGTAAAAATAGCCTTGGTCCCAAACGGACAGAAAATGGAAAAGTGCTCTGGTCACTAAGGGGTTAATTGAGAAAACCTTAGCTTGTAAGGAAAACCTGAACTGGATACCTCATCTGCAATTCTCTGCTACATCCAAACTGTGGAGTGGATTACCAGCCCAAAATACATAATTACATAATACATTTTTAATACCACCAACAGCATTGGATAATTTGTGAGGAAACATATACTCCATTGTACACAATCCCTTTAGCTCTGTCACATATCCTCCCCCTCATATCCAAGCTCAGGAGCTTGGAGCTAGCTGTTGATTGGTGGCTGCACACATATGCCTCTTGTCATTGTTTTACCAATATTTTCAGCTAGTTCCAAGTAGTGCATTGTTGCACTTTCAAGAAAGGATACCAAAAGAATGAAGCAAAGTTGATAATATAAGTAAATTGGAAAATTGTCTAAATGACATGCTCTGTCAAAATCAGGAAAGAAAATTATGGGGTTTCATGTCGCTTTAACTATAAGCATAATGGCTGCAACATGCTCCTGCATCTGAAAAATATGTTCAATTACACTATGATGTGGGGTAACCTGTTTCCATGTCTCCTAAGCTATGTCCAAAATACCACTGGGATGCCTAGCATACAATAACTCAAAGGGTTATTGCTTGGGCACTTCTCTAATTGCAAACATTTTTGTTAATTACTTCCCGTAAGATAGCGTTTAAGGTTTCATTAAATCTTTCAACTAAACCAAAAGTTGGTGGTGATACACAGAGGTTTTTAATGGCTTAATGTTAAGGAGTTTACATAATTCCTTGCTAAGCTGTGACATAAGTATTAATTCTTTACCAATTGATTTTGCGGAGGTAGTTCACATGGGCATTGCGTTTGGTTAATGGAAAGCATAGTCCAGTATTACCAAAATGTACTGATGCCACCACAGGTGGACTTTACAAGTGGCCCCACAAAATCCATTGCAATACTTTCAAATGGAACTTCTATAACAGGTAAGGACACTAGTGAACTGCGGTAAGCTGTAAATGGAGCCGACATTCAGGGTACGAAGAACAGTAATTTTTATTGCTGCAAAAATACCAGGCCAGTAAAACCTTCTGAGGATTCTCTCCTTGTCTTTTCCACCCCTAAGCAGCCCCCAAGAATATGGCTATGGGCAAATGTTAACACAATGTGCCGATAAGTTTGCAGTACCAATAATTGCTTTATATCCTTTGCCCCCTTCTTTTTAACACAATTCTGTAAATCATTATCCTGCTAAAAATAAAGATAAGTAAGGGGCTTCTTTGGATTAACCTGTAAATTATTTCTTAGCAAGACTATGAGGCCTATTTATCAAATGTCTGTCGGACCTGATCCGACAGTGCGGATCAGGTCCGACAGACATCGCTGAATACGGAGAGCAATACGCTCTCCGTATTCAGCATTGCACCAGCAGCTCTTGTGAGCTGCTGGTGCAACGCTGCCCCCTGCAGACTCGCGGCCAATCGGCCACCAGCAGGGAGGTGTCAATCAACTCGATCGTACTCGATCGGGTTGATTTGTGGCGATGTCTGTCTGCCTCATCAGAGCAGGCGGACAGGGTTATGGAGCAGCGGTCTTTAGACCGCTGCTTCATAACTGCTGTTTCTGGCGAGCCTGCAGGCTGGCCAGAAACACGGGGCATCAAGCTCCATACTGAGCTTGATAGATAGGCCCCATTAACTCTGGCCACTGCCAAAGTAGGATCAGACTAGACATGTGCGATTCATTTCGGATCGATTTGAAAATTCGGTAAATTCGGATCGATTCGAATTTACAAATTAAAATAGGGCCGAATCTACCGAATTAATCCGAATTAGTTTGGATTTATTCGGTAAATTCAGATGGCCATGGATTACACTAGTATTGTACAGTATATTAGGTTATGTCACTCTGCTATGGGTTACACCTAATATACAGTACATAATACTAGTCTAATACACAGCATAACCCACCTAACACATACCGAAATTCCGAATTTCCGGACCGAATCAAACCGAATCCAGCCGAATTTATTCGAATCTGAATGAATCCGAAAGGAATCCGAAACAAATTAATTTGAATTTTTCCGAATTCGAATCGATCCGAACCGAAATTCGAAAAAATCTGAATCGATCCAAAACAAATTTTTTCGATCATGCACAAGTCTAGATCAGACCACTGTGCACTTTTAAAGTTACCTGACTTTTTTCTAAATCAATAAGTATTATATTTTGTTCTGCACAACTTGTTGGCCCTTCCCCAGTTTGTCCTGGGTTACCACCAACTAATGTTTTCATAGATGATAACTGCTTTTTTACAATTGCATCATTAATTTCTAGATCATCAATGTAAGGTTCTGTCACTGTTACTTGGTGAATCACAACTGCAAATCTGCTACTCAGTTTCAGAAGCAATTAGCCTTTGAGAATTTAGCATTCATATATTTGTGATATTTATATTGGACTTGTACATGTATAGGATGAAGCTGTTAAATCTATAAACAGGAGTTGAATTATAACTCTAGTTCTGCTGATGGATAAGACACAAAATAGGTTTGTAAGGTTACTAGCCTAAATCACTTAAAGGGACATAATACTCATATGCTAAATCACTTGAAACTGATGCAGTATAACTGTAAAAAGCTGACAGGAAAATATCACCTGAGCATCTCTATATAAAAAAGGAAGATATTTTACCTCACAATCTCCTCAGCTCAGCAGAGTAAGTTCTGTGTAAAAAGTTATACTTCACCTGCTCCCAGCTGCAGGTAAAAATAAAAAAAAAATGAAGAAATGAACAGCAACCAATCAGCATCAGCAGTGCTGAGGTCATGAACTCTTACTGTGATCTCATGAGATTTCACTTAACTCTCATGAGATTTCATAGTAAGCTTCCTTTACCTGATTGGTGAAATAATATGAGAGTTCACGAGGCTCACCCTTTCAGCTGTCCCAGGACAGACATACTAATATGCTGCTTAGAAATCCTTTACAATGGGAGGTGGCTACTGAGGAACTTTTGAGGTAAAATATCTTTCTTTTTTACATAGAGATGTTCAGGTGATATTTTCTAGTCAGCTTTTTACAGCTATACTGCATCACTTTCAAGTGTTTAAACATTTGGGTATTATGGCCCTTTAACATCTTTCATATATGCAGGGTGTGGGTTCATTGTATCTACAGATTTTTAACAGAGTTATGCTGAACAGGGACTGTAGCATTTAACAAACAGAACTAAATAATACCTGTTTGGCGAGATGCAGGATGGCTACAAGCAGCAGAAGAGAAAAGACCTGGATTATCTGTACAGGGTTAGAGGAAAGGGTCTAACGGTAAAGCAGGCTTTTAGGGATCAACTCTGTTTACAGACAGCTTGAGCAGCTCCTTCGGTGTCCTGTGCTTATGAAGCAGTGCGATCAGCTGACCGGCTGTGAGAGGTGCTTGCAGGTCCTTCCCGGAAAACAGGCAGAGTATTCAGATGAACATTGCGGTTAGGAATGTGCCTGTCAGTTCTAATGGTAAGACTGCTCCCAGCTACAAACAGCAAGACAGGTAGAATCCAAAAATGATTATATTTAGCCAGATTGGTTATAATAATATAAACGGATCTCCAGAGATGGAAGCAGCTTGACTTCCTTAACAAAGCAAGAATACCAAGCAGTTTGGTGAGGAAGTGGAGGAATTTTATCTATCAGGTAGGTTAAAGGAAAACACCCATCCTTAAAGAGACAGAAACCCTGACAATCAATCAAAATATCATAAAATGGGAATTCATTCATTATTAGCTGTTCTGCTGGTTCAGCAGTAAATTTTCCAGCAATAGCTCATAGGTCCCATAGGTCCTCATAGGAAAATGTTGTTGGGTAATTATGTATATCCCCATAAATACAGGCAATTTCTAGCTTGTGTGCAATATCTGTTTGTATATAAGGAAATAATGCTTGGTCTAAGAGAGTAATCATACTCCCTAAATCTAGTAGGGCCTGTATCACTTTGCCTTCTATAGACACAGTACACCAAGGGTAGCCATTCAAGCAGTCACTTGTGTTTGCATCACAAAGAGAACGAGAACCCAAATTGCATTCCATTGCTTCAAAATCATTAGGACAGTTCTTCGCTATATGGCCAGTCTCTTTGCATTTAAAACATTTAATAACAGACACTTTTGAGTCTCTCCAAAAAAAATCTCTAGGATCCCTCTGCTCATCAGCAGACCCCCTCCACCCTGGAACAGTCTTACCAGATTTAGTAGTGCTCTGTTGCTTCAGGCACAGGTCCCCTGCTGCAATATCTCTCTACAGGTTCCATCAGCTGGCAAAGGGCAACTGGTAAGCTCCTCAGAAACCGATCCATCACGAGTAGCTCTACAACAACAACAGATTAATTGGTCTCAGGTTTCAGTCACTTTCTGGGAATAAGTATCATGTCAAACATCTAAGACTTTGTTATCCTTGCTGTAATTCCAAGCATGAAACCTCTAGGCACTAACTGCATTTGTCACTCCCAGGTGTGGCAAGATTTATGATTTTAACTTTTTATAGCTCTTGGCTTGCTCTGAATCCAAATCATAGTAACCTTTCGGCAGTTCTCCACTCAGGAAGGCTGCAAGTAACCTCGCTCACTCAGTCATAGGCCAGCCTTCATTCTCAGTGATTTGCTTAAGTGCCATCAGGTAAGCCTCTACATCATCTGTAGCCACCATCTTCTGCAGATAATTATTCATTTCAAACACTCTGAAACCTCGTGTCACTCTTGCCACACTCCTGGAAAGCCTCTCTGACAGGCTCTGGATTTCCGGATGTATGGCATAAGAGGCATTTTGCTGCTCCTCTTTCAGCAAACGATGTGCCAGCTGCCTAATCAGGGCATCTGTATTTTCTTTCTGAGTTTGAACCAGTTCTTTTAAAGCTGCAATATTTACCTTGCTGTGTAGCATTGGGCTCTTGCTGCACTGCTGCAGATTGGATCAAAGCTTTAACAATATCTTCCATTTTTGCAAATTGTCTCTATTCTGCTTTACAGACTTATCAGTGTGCTGCCTGATACTTCAACAAATGTGACAAAAATACCCCTTTCCTTGGCCCAAGAACAGCTTTGACACACAGCAAAGAAACACTCCAAACACACTGGATTAGATGTAAAAGCCTTGGCCTGTTTATTCACAGACTATTTGTTGGAATACAGTAGGGATGGGCGAATGTGTAAATTTTAAAGTAGTCCTTATACTCCTATCTTCTGCTCATCTCACAACCAGTCTCTATTCCTTCACAACTTCATCCCTCTCTCTCTGCTTCTCTAACTCTTGCCCTAACTCATCTCTTTCACTAGTCTCTTACCAAAGGCATATTTTCTGACAAATTCAAGCAAGTGTCAATCATACAAATCCACTTGACTCCTCAACCCCTTCTAACTATCAGTCTCCTTACTTTCATTTGCCTCCAAACTATTGGAAAGACCAGTCTACAATTGCCTAACTCAATTTCTCTCAACTAACTCCTTACTTGACACATTACAATCTAGTTTCCGCCCTAAACACTCAACAGAAACTGCTCTTTCTAAAGTGACAAATGATCAGCTAAAGCAAAGGGACACTATTCCTTACTAATTCTTCTGGATCTGTCTGCTGTTTTTGACACAGTTGACCATTCTCTCTTATAAATCTTACATTCATTTAGCATCTGAGACACAGCCCTCTTCTGGTTTGCTTCATATCTCTCAAATTGCTTGTTTACAGTTTCCTTTAACCATATATCCTCTGATCCTCTGTCTCTCTCATTTAGAGTACCAGAAGGCTCTGTCTTGGGTCCCTTACTTTTTTTTGTAACCCTATACATCCTTCCTCGGGAAAACTTATATCCTCCTTTGGCTTCCAGTATCATTTATATGCAGATGATACAATGTACACAAATCTACCTTTTCTCTCCTGATATCTCTCCCTCTTCATTCAAACAGATTACCAACTATCTCTCTGCAGGCAGTTTCCTCTTGGGTGTCCTCACACTATCTCCAAGTCAATCTGTCTGAAACTGAACTGCTTCTTAATCCCCCCCTCTTTGAGACATCCAACACCTAACATTGCTCTGACAGTTGGAGACTCTATTCTCAACATCTCAACCCAGGTTCGCTGTCATGGGGGTCACACTTGATTCTTAACTCACATTCACTCCACATATACAAGCACTTGCCAAATTCTGCTGGTACATCTGTGCAACATCTTTAGAATTTGGCCCTTCCTTACTCAAATAACTACAAAAATAATAATGAATTCCCTCATTTTGTCACACATTGAATTCTGCACTCTACTTCTAAATGGCCTTCCCAAACACTGCCTCTACCCCCCTCTAATCTATTATGAATAAAATAAATAAACACATTTTTATAGTTATCCTTCATAGTTTACGGTGATTAATGCGCTCTGTCAATACATGAGTTGTAATTGTTGACAGTTACTATGGCAATCGATAGGCTGACAGCAGGGGGAACATAAAAAAATTTATGCAAGCACAGCCGGACCTGGAACACATATGACATCACTTCCAGTATTACGATGATGTGTTTAGCAGGTTCTCTGCATCTGAAATGTGAGTGTATTTTGGCTCTCATGTTTTTTCTTTTGTATTATAGATAATATACCCTTGATAAAGGTCTGACTGTAAGACCGAAACGTTGGGATTATAAATGTAAACCAGGTTGTAATGTTGGATTGAAGACTAAGTGAGTGGTTAAGCTTATTGAAAATGCTAATGAGGACCAGGCACCCGCATTTTGTGAAATAAGGGTATGCAGTGGCGATATATATATATACATGTATGAGAAATGGTTTCAGCACTAAGGGAATTTATTAATATAAAAGTTATTAACTACATTTTGCATTTTCAATTTATGTAAAATGAAGGTGCACGGGGTTAAGAATATAGTAATTAATACAATATACCCACAAACCCAAAGCTGGGATAGGTTTATTATTCATGTACAAGTTTCACTATTGTATTGTAAAAAAAGATTATCAGTTTCAGTTCACATATGTTAATTGTATTCTCATTCAATACTGTTTAAAGGGATAATTTACATTACATCCTCACGCCATGCATGGCAATACAGCTTTTAAATTCCCGCCAGTGCAGAGAACCATCGCTTTCCCCAATGAAGTGCAGTAAAACACCTCTTGGTGAGACAACCTTCTAACAGTGATTAGATCCCTTTAGAACATTGCACCTGCAATCTTGATTGTGATGTGGACACCTTTATAGCATAACAATGCTTTGTACATTAGGCCTGTAGCATTACTAGGCCCTAACAAAGTAAATTTAATTATAGGTACTTACATCTTTGTGGGGATTGTGTCTTTTTAGAGGTATTCATTTCTGTAAAATGGCAATCTAAAACACATGTATTAGGAATATATATATATATATATATATATATATATATATATATATACAGTATGTCTGAAATGTTGACATGTGTATCTGCAATAGTTTAGAAACAGACAAACAAGGTTTCTTTCTTTTTTTTTTTCATTGGCTACTCAGAAGTTTTTGGTTACTGAAGTCTGGATGACATATCTCTCTCTGACATTCTAGAATCTGAAAGACATAGTAATGAGGCCCAAAACAGTAAGTATGAGATGTTGGCATGGAAACTTCTCTTAAACGTGTCTCCTAGCAATACAGAAGATTGCCTTGTTGTGTTTTTTTAGAAACTCACAAGGATTTGGTGACTGCAGTCTGGGTGACCTGCCCCTCTGACATCCTGGAATTTGAAAGACATATGAATGAGGCTCAAAAAGGGTTAGTATTAAATGCTGGTATGGAATCTTCTTGTAGTGCACATGATCCAGCAATTGGTTTTGAGTGACACATGCTGTTCCCTATACATATAAGTGGTTAAGTGAAATGGCCTAATTTAACATAAAGAACCAGTGTTGTTATTCTGACCACCATGTATTTATTTAGCTTTGACTGTAAGATGTGTTGTGTATGCCTAATGGTGTGTAATCTATTAGTTTGACATGTAATTTGGGTTCTTAGCTTGTCTCTGTAGAGTCTGGCTGTTTAGCTTGAACTTGAAAGCAGACACTAGTGAGAATGTTGCATATTATTATCGACATCCCATGTCCTGCATTGATAAAAGCAATTGTTATTGGGGCATATCTATAAAGCTGTCAACCGCAAATACACCGGGATTCCACAGCGTAATTGTTGTGAGCTTGATCCGACCTAGTTATCAAAGCCTACAGACCGGCAAATGTTGAAATTTGTGATGTAACATACGATCCGCCGTTCTCAATCCGACGCAGATCGATGCTTACGTCATTACAGATGTTCCGTAAACACATTCGGCTCTATCTGACACTTTTTCCCAGTTATCAAACTTCTAACAGGTACGCTCGTGTCTTTTCCGACCAAGCGTACCTGGTTTTCAATCCGCCACCCTGGAGGCCGCGGATGGCATAGAAATCAATGGGAGTCTGAAAGCACCAAAAGCTTATGTACGATGCTGCCAGATATCTCATTGATTTCTATGGTTGAAAACAAGTTACATTTACACTAGGGACGGGCGAATGTGTAAATTTCCGAATTCGAATGTTAGAACGAATGTTATTACCAAAATTCAAATTATAAATCCGAATGTTGATAAGAACGAATTTTCTTAAAAATTCTATAATCGAATGCTATTTACAGTTTTCGAATGTCACTTTCAAATTCGAATGTTTATAAGTATATCGAATGTTCAATAGTTCAATAGTTCAATAGTTCATGTGGTAGGGAGGGAATCTAGTAAATTTATACATAATAGATACAAATATATCATTTTGAATGTTTCTATATAGAATATTGCATAATTCGAATATTACATTTAAAGAAAGCATTAGAAATACTATTACAAACATATAAATTCTAATTTTTCGAATTCGAATATTGCATAATTCGAATATTACATTTAAAGAAAGCATTAGAAATACTATTACAAATATATATTCAAATTTTTCTAAACAAATATTTTCGAATGTAATCATAAAATTCAAAACGAACATTCTAAAATCGAATGTTAGAATGTTATATAAACATTCGAAATTCGATTTGAACGAACGAATGTGTTAAAATTTGTTTCATTTTTCGAATGTTGCGAAACATTCGCCCATCCCTAGTTTACACCTAACACCCTAACATAAATCCCAAGTCTAAACACCCCTAATCTGCTGCCCCGACATCGTCGCAACCTAAATAAAATGTATTAATCCCTATTCCGCCACTCCCCGCCACTAAATAAACTTATTAACCCCTAAACCTCTGGCCTCCCACATCACCACCACTAACTAAATCTATTAACCCCTAAACCGTCAGCTCACCACATCGCAAAAAACTAAATTAAGCTATTAACCCCTAAACCTAACAAACCCCTAACTTTAAATTAAAATTACAAGATCCCTATCTTAAAAGAAATGTAAACTTACCTGTAGAATTAAAATAAACTAATTTTAAAAAGATAAATTAACCTAACCTAACTATTATACTACAATTAAATTAAACTAGCAATTAAATAAAGTAAATATTCCTTTTTAAAAAACCTAACACTACTCAAATTATTTAAATATACAATTAAACATTATTAAAAGTACTAAAGTACAAAAAAAATTAAACGCTGTTACAAAAAGAAAAAAACACTAAATTACGAAAAAAAAACACATTATCAAAATTAAAAAAACTTACACCTAATCTAATAGCCCTATCAAAATAAAAAGCCCCCCCCCCCCCCCAAAAAAAACCTAGCCTACAATAAACTACCAATGGCCCTTAAAAGGGCCTTTTGTGGGGCATTGCCCCAAAGATATCAAATCTTTTACCTGTAAAAAAAAATACAAACACCCCCCAACAGTAAAATCTAAAATAACCTAAGCTCCCCATTGCCCTGAAAAGGGCATTTGTATGGGCATTGCCCTTTAAAGGGCATTTAGCTCTTTTACATGCCCAGACCCTAATCTAAAAATAAAACCCACCCAAAAAACCCTTAAAAAAACCTAACACTAACCCCCGACGATCCACTTAAAGTTCTTGAAGTCTCGCTTGAAGGATCCATCCAGCCGGAGAAGTCAAGAAGTCTTCATCTGGGTGGCCTCTTCCATCTTCATCCATCCAGCGCAGAGTGGGTCCATCCTGAAGACATCCGGCATGGAGCATCCTCTTCATACGGTCGCCCCCGTAAACTGGAACTTCAATGCAAGTGACGCCATCCAAGATTCCTATTGGCTGAAAGATTTCAATCAGCCAATAGGATTAGAGCTGTTAAAATCCTATTGACTGTTCCAATCAGCCAATAGGATTAGAGCTGCTAAAATCTTATTGGCTGTAGGATTGAGCTCTCATCCTATAGGCTGATTGAAACAGCCAATAGGATTTTAGCAGCTCTAATCCTATTGGATGGCGTCACTTGCACTGAAGTTCCAGTTGATGGCAGCGACCGTATGAAGAGGATGCTCCGCGCCGGATGTCTTCAGGATGGACCTGCTCTGCGCCGGATGGATGAAGATGGAAGATGCTGTCTGGATGAAGACTTCTTGCTGCCTGGATGAGGACTTCTCCAGCTGGATGAAGATGGAAGAGGCCGCCCGGAAGCCTTCTTGCTGCCTGGATGATGACTTCTCCGGCTGGATTCATCCTTTAAGCTGGACTTCAAGAACTGTAAGTGGATTGTCGGGGGTTAGTGTTATTTTTTTTAAGGGTTTTTTGGGTGGGTTTTATTTTTAGATTAGGGTCTGGGCATGTAAAAGAGCTAAATGCCCTGGTTATTTTAGATTTTTTTTAGTGTTTTATTTGGGGGGGGGGGTTGGTTGGGTGGTGGGTTTTACTGTTGGGGAGTGCTTGTATTTTTTTACAGGTAAAAGAGCTGATATTTTTGGGGCAATGCCCCACAAAAGGCCCTTTTAAGGGCCATTGGTAGTTTATTGTAGGCTAGGGTTTTTTATTTTAGGGGAGCTTTTTTATTTTGATAGGGCTATTAGATTAGGTATAATTCTTTTTTATTTTTGATAATTTGGTTTTTTATTTTTCCGTAATTTAGTGTTTGTTTTTTTCTGTAATTTAGTACTTTTAATAATGTTTAATAGTATATTAAATTAATTTGAGTAGGGTTAGATGTTTTAATATGTAATTTATTTTATTTAATTGGTAGTTTAATTTAATTGTAGGATAATAGTTAGGGTAGGTTAATTGATAGTTTAAAATAGTTTATTTTATTTTTTTATTTTTTTTTTAAAACAGTTTTTTATTGAGGTTGTTATGTGATACAACATTAAAGGAAATCCAGAGTTCGTCAGACATATAATAAAGAAATGTACATTGACTTCTCAGATAAGAATATTAATGCTCACAGGCAAATGTATGTTTTGCTAATAACAATATAACAGACCATAGGATAGGAGACCTAAAAAGATCTAGGCTGAGTAATAAATAACTAGTATATAATTGCACATATATAGTTCACAAGTTCCATAGGTCTCAAGTACACAGAGAGCGGTAAAGCAAGAATAATTACCTGTGCATGAAAAGTGTAGAACCAGACATTCTTTATAACAATAGATATCTGAAATAGAAGTGAGAATAAAAAAAAAAAAGAACTGGACAAACATAAATGGAACCTCGTTTTTCTTTTAGTATATAAATGCGAAGTAACTGCTATGTTGGTCACTCTTGGGCCAAATGTATCGTAATTGCTGTATAAAATGGCAGTAACTTCGGACTATTGTTGTGTAAGATATTAGGGAAAGGGGTGCAGTGGGCAAGAGCCACTTGTATAATAAAAGGGGAAGGGGGGGGCGTGTCCTACTAATTCCAAGATAGAGATCTTCTAAAGAATATAATGATTAATGCTGGGTCAGGTTTTATAAACATCTTAGGCTTTGTAAAAGTTAGTTCAAATGTGCAAATGTAAGTGAGTCTGGCCATAAAGGCACTCAATATATAGAGGGCATGTATAAGGTCCACTGGTTCTAGTTATGTGATCCTGAAAGGCAGTCCTCTATAGGAGCTGAAGAGAGAGTTAAATAGTATAAGAACTGGACTGGAGCTGCATATTCTGGGACAATTATATCAGAACATGTTCTTAAGCCAACAGCAAATAGAATGTAAAGCGAAAGTGGGAGTGTAAGGGACTAAAATAAGGTGGCCTCTAGAGCTTATGGGGAATACTTTTCAGGGAATAGTAGGAGATACTAGAGAATGAAAAACATAATGACTGAGTGATAGACTAATAGAATAGATATTTTGCAATTAGCTTATATAAGGGAATACTTTAACTTTTAAATAACATTCCGTCATGGTGAGACAAACCTCCAATAGGAAGGTAAATTATGAGGGTCTAGCAAGGGGTAGGCAGTGATCATGGGTGCCAGTCACAGACTGCGGGGGACCAAAGTAAGCATATATGATAAAGTTCATGTGCGCTAATACACATGAAACTGGCCATAAAGGCACTCAATATATTTAGGGCATGCGTAAAGGTTAGCTGGTTTTAGATGGGTGGTCTTAAAAGGTAGTGTTCTAGAGGAGCCGGGGAAGGATTTAGGGAGCATAAGAGCTGAACTGGAGCAGTACACTCTGGGATAATTATATCAGAACTTGTTCTTGAGCCAACAATAAAAAAGCCCTCAAAACAAAAGTGATAACATAAAAAAACAAAATAAAATAAGGTGGCCTCTAGAGCTTATGGGAATACTTTCAGGAGGTGGAAGGAGGTACTAAAGAATGAGAGGCGTAATGACGGAACTATAGACAAGTAGAAAAGGTATCTTGTAATCAGCTTATATAAGGGGGTGCTTTACCTTCTAAGTAGCATTCCGTCTTAGTGAGACAAACTTCCTATAGGAGGGTAAATTATGAGAATCTAAGGAGGAGTAGACAGCAACCATGATTGCCAGACAAAGACTGCAGGTACCTAAAGTAAGCGTTTGTGTAAAGTATATGTGGGAACTATGACCCACATGTTAGTAGAGCTTATAGTCTTAAATTAAAGTATCGGTCTGGCAAGTAGTATAGGAGCCCACGTAGTTTATAGAGGTTCTGAACTCCAGGAGTCTGTAAGAGACTCACTGAAAAATGGAGTCATAATAATATAATGTGTAGGAGTGAGGATGGGATAATGATAGTTTAATACTAAAACCACTAGGATGAGCTTAGCGTCGGGGTGTGATACTGGGAGACAGGATTGGAATCCAAAAATATATGGCTTAGAACCCTTAGTAGTGATAGAATATGAATACCACACACAGTAGCATGGGTAAATAGAAGCAGGGAACATATAAATATTTTGCTTCCTATAAATAGTAAATATAAGAGAATTTAAATATTAATGCACAAACCCATAGTCACTCTACTATACTAAAGGGAAGAACAGAAGGGATAGGGTACCACCAACCAACCGGGATTAATTATATATGCGTAGATACATACAGGTGCATAGCCACATTCTGTAACAGTCACAATAGCCTATACCGTTGAATTATAAAACTCTTAACAAGCTATCCAAGTAGAAAAGAATATGCAGTAAGCTGCAATAGCATTCCTAATATTTTTGAGAGCTTACATAATAAAATGAGAAAGATCCATTCAATGTCAGTTGGAGGCAGTACCGTAACAGTTTGCAGAGTTAAGATGACCAGTGTAGTATAACTGTATAAGGTTAAAGGTCTGGAGGTGACAAGTTACTGCAGTTAGACCAGATATTAAAGGAACTAGGACTCCCATTGTAGTGGAAGATCTCAGCGGGGGAGTTTTCTGTCTTCATAAGCTTTAAGGGATATGAATAGTGTTAAACAGTACAGATAAAGCATAATTGGCTGAGGTTGTAGTGTAGTTTAACAATTGTAAGTTATATAACTAATTAGGAACATCAAAGACAATCAATACTAGGCAATGGCACAATATATTTCAAAACTTTAAAATATCAGTGAGTCAAATAGTACCAACAGAGCACTGTATGAAAAGTAGAGCAGAAGCCAATATCAAGGTTTTGATTAAAAGAATATTAAGTGTATTTAAAACTACTCTTATATCTGTTTACTGAAGGTAATGCAAGATGTCATGTTTGATACTCTCAGTAAAAGTAAAGATGAAGATTCTCTGTAACATTGAGATAGCTTTTTTGGGCTCCATTAATAATAATGACAGCAAAAGGTGAGACGTAAAGAGCACGTAAAGTAAAACAGTAATAACATAACAGTACTTAAATAGAACAAATCAGCCTACAACTAACATCGAGTGGTATGTGTGTGAGACCAGCTATCGAGAGCCAAATAAAGTTTACCTATCAGAAGGGGTCTCAGGGTTATAATGTAATCAGTCCATATAACATTTAAGACTAAGTTAGAAACCAAATGCAATCAGCTGTATAGGGCTCATGCCGATGTCCAAAAGTCACAGCTACAAAGAAGCCTGATGTTGGAGCAGGTGGTTACGGCTTCAGTAGCGCAGCATCTAATGTCATCCTACTCCAAGTTTCATGAAGCGACTGAAAGGGAGACCACATTCAGGCTTTAGTGCGAGACCACATGGTGAGTAGGCCTTGGTAGGAGATTTGGCGGACTGGGACCCCAGTAGCGCTCTCGTTGGCGACTCCATTTTAAAACTGCTCCACAGCTTATCCAAACCCTCTGCCCATGCGACTGATATAGATTCAGCTGGAGTGGTTGTCGGGCTTGGTGTGATCCTCTGCTCTACTGCTGGATTCTCGCTAGCAGGATCGTTCACCTCCTCTCTCATGAGCTGAACAGGGTGGACTAATTCCTCTGTGGTGATCGTTAAGGAGTCCTCAATAGGTATCTGGACAGAGGTAAGTGAAGCTCTAGGGTCTCGATCATAACATGGAGAGGAGGTTGCGGAGCAGTCTACGGCAGGTGTGGGTCGAGTGTGTAGTAAATTGCAGGCCTCTCGCTGGGATCTCCATTCTTCTTAGAGAGTGTCTTGCAGATTGCGGAAGTGGGCATCCATTTTAGCCTCAAGTGTCCGCAGCATGAAAACAATCTCTGCCTCCATTTTATCTGTTTTGCTGTGTAGATGCGTAATCTCTTAGGTATAGGTATGGCTGTACTCCAGCTTCGTACCTTCAGGGTTAGTAAGGTATAACTGTACACCCGGACAAGCCGGGAGGAAGGTTAGGAGTAGTTTGATGTGACTCGCAGCTTGCTTCTCTATGGTATTTGTTTTAGAGCTCCTTTTGGCATAAGAGAGGCTTGAGTAAGTCAATCTTTGGCTTCTAATTCAGAATTTATATTCTGAGAAGATAGATGTGCAGTTTATCCTAGGATATATTGCAGATTAGATTGATAAAGGCACAGAGCTCTCAAATGTGCTGCCAGCCATGTCTGATGCTTGGACACCCCCCCAAAATAGTTTATTTTAATTCTACAGGTAAGTTGTAATTTATTTGAAGATAGGGATGTTGTAATTTTAATTTAAAGTTAGGGGGTTGTTAGGTTTAGGGGTTAATAGCTTAATTTAGTTTTTGACTATGTGGGGGCTGACTGTTTAGGGGTTAATAGGTTTAGTTAGTGGTAGTAATGTGGGAGGCTAGAGATTTAGGGGTTAATATGTTTATTTAGGTTTCGGCGGGGTCGGGGAGTGGTGGGATAGGGGTTAAAAACTTTATTCAGGTTGCGGCGGTGTCGGGGAGCGGCGGGATAGGGGTTAAACATTTTAGTATAGTGGTGGCGTTTAGTGACAGGGTATAAATAAAGTTTGGAAAAAGCCGAATAGAGGCGAGATCGATGACTGTTAGTTAACAACAGTCCGATGCTCATCGCCCCGTACTTGGTGCGCGTCTTTTTGTCAGCTTTTTTCATAAATAAGGAGAGAGTATTGAGATACATGGCCGCAATGCGAGCGTATTGATGCCGGGGAATGCATCACAGTTGACGGCTTATAGATATCCCCATTGTGTCAATTGGTTTTATTGTGAATGTCTGTAAGTATTGTGTGTTTGAAACTCCTTTCATGTTTATGTATTTTTTTGTTTGCATGGGTAAAGTGTGTTGTATTTGTGTATTAAATATTATATGTTGTGTCAAGTTGAATGGATCATCAGTATCTATCTATGCCTTGTCTTTTTTTCTGTGACTGCCTCTGGTGTCATAGCTTTTCGCAGCTTCACCTCCCATTCATTGAATTAGGTCTAAATTTCAAGTGGAGCCACTAATTTGCAATCCCGCGAAGGCTTTATCTGCGCTCAACGTTTTTTTACCATTGCACACTCAGTTGCAAATAAAACGTTTGTGATCTCGCAGTCGCATCCGTATTCCCTCATAGACTTTAATGGAGCAGCGTTTTGAACAAACAAAAAAAAGAACAGTCACCGTCTTGCGCAAACATGAGTGCAGGATTAAAATGAGATATATGTATGTATGTATTTATATATATATATATATGTGTGTGTGTATTTATATGTGTATTTATATGTGTATATATATCTGTAAACACATATATACACACCACATATAAATACATATATACACATGTATAGAAATACATGCATATATTTATATACATACATATATTCATACATGTGTTCCTATGGATCCCTATATAAAAGCAGTTTTGGTCCGTTTTTTTTCTAACAACTCTTCCTCCTACTCCTCCATTGATAAATTCCTACATGGACTAATATTTTTTTCCATATTTGCCTCCACCTCTATTTGTTTTCCGTTTTGGTGACCATCATGCACCCTCCCCTGCCTTTATTGTCTTCCTTGGCCTCCCTCTTGGCACCTGCTGCCACTCCCTGCACAAACACCCCTTGGATTCTCCTGCCTTCCTCCACTTTCCATTTATATACTGTGTACTGTATATATTAATATTTGCCTTCCTCTGCTTCCTGGATCGATCTGCTTTCACCTCTGCTGACTGAATTGATCTGGTTCTAAAATGGAGGTTGTGCAAAGCATTTTATATAGTGTGCCACAGTGTTGCATTTTGGTAATTTAGTTAAGGATTTTGATTAGCTATAAAGTCAATGGGGCCCATTTATCAAGCTCCGAACGGAGCTTGTGGGCCCGTGTTTCTGGCGAGTCTGAAGACTCGCCAGAAACAGCAGTTATGAAGCAGCGGTCTAAAGACCGCTGCTCCATAACCTTCTCCGTCTGACCTGATGAGGCGAACAGGTATTGCCGGAAATCAACCCGATCGAGTACGATCGGGTTGATTGACACCCCCTGCTGGCGGCCCATTGGCCGCGAGTCTGCAGGGGGCGGCGTTGCACCAGCAGCTCTTGTGAGCATGTTGCTCTCCGCATTCAGCGAGGTCTTGCGGACCTGATCTGCACTGTCGGATCAGGTCCGCAAGACCATTGATAAATAGGCCCCCATGGAGAGGTGATGTAATGTATAAAGGGCATGAATATGCAATGTTGTTTATTTTATTGTTTGTAGTACAGTTAAAATTATTTTTCGTTTATTGTTTCTAATATTTGTGGATCCGCATTTATAATTGTTTTAAGCGTTTTACAAAAAAATGAAGCTCTACTGTCATGTGAGTTAATGTCATCTGTATGGACTCTGTAAGATTGTAATTGCTTGTAATTTCAATAAAGAATAAAGGTCTGTACTTGCTGTGTATATATGATAAATCTATCTTGTGTAAGTTTGATCATTTAAAGGTACATGAAACCCCAAAATTTTCTTTCATGATTCAGACAGAGAATAACATTTTAAACAACTTTCTAATTTACTTCTATTAACTAATTTGTTTCATTCTCTTGGTTTCAATTGAGCGACGATTTATTACTAGTTTCTAACTAAACACATGGGTGAGCCAATGACAATCGGTATATACAGTATATATTCAGCCACCAACAATCAGCAGTTAGAACCTAGGTTCTTTGATATTCCTAAGTGTTTCTAGATAAACCTTTCAACAAAGGATAACACGGGAAGGAAGCAAATTAAATAATAGAAGTAAATTGGAAAGTTGTTTCAAATTTTATGTTCTGTCTGAATCATGAAAGGAAAATTTTGGGTTTCATGTCCCTTTAAAAATCTCAAAAAACAAGTGCAATTTCAAGAAAGAATGAAGGAAAATATTATGGTGTATCTAGATGATTGGCTTTTTGAGAAATTCATAATCTAATTGTTTAATATTTGCTCTCATATAGTGAAATATCATTCGGATCATGGACAGATTCCCCCAGTTCTCTAAAAAAGGGATTGAAATAAGAAGGGTTGATTAACAAAATCTGCAGGGGGTGGCATTGCACAAGCAGTTCACCAGAACTGCTTGTGCAATGCTAAATGCCGAGAACGTATGCTGTCGGCATTCAGCCATGTCTGTCGGACATGATCCGCTCATGTCGGACAGACATATGATAAATCGGCCCCACAGGCTTGAGGAACAAAAAGTAAAGTATTTAGCAAATTGCTAAGAAAAGAAGAGAAAATGAACAGACCAGCCTGGGATGATGCAATCTTTATACATGCGTGTATGTAATCTGCACTGCAGACAGCATCATAAGTGCCAGGGAAAGCCAGTAGCAATACATTCTACAGATGGGGTGAAGTATATGTATTACAGCAATTAGTTTATAGCTATGATTGAAATAAATATAGCTTGCAATGGGTGAAACTCCATAATAACAGTGGCATGACAGTTCTGGGAACAACATCAATAATGTCCCCTGCCCCTATACCTTGTGAGAAGTTTTGCCTCCTGTCTTTTGCTTGTATGCCTGAGCTTATTTGTTCTGCACAGCTGTTTCCTTGTTCTGCTGTGACACACGTCTCCAGATTTCTTTGTGTGTGTGTGTGTGTGGGGGGGGGGGGCTGGGTTATGCATTTGAAAGCAAGTGAGCTGACAAGCTAACCATGTGGGGAAAAGGCAACATAAAAGCAAGGGAAGAAGGGAGGGGCTATGTGTAAGGCAGACCATGTGAGTTTTCACATGACATCCATGCTGAATGTGTATCCCTGCCCTCCCATGCTATCAGACAATTACCTAGATTACAAGTTTTTGTGCTAAACAGGGTGCGAAACTAACGGCAAAAAGTTGCATTATTTCACTCTCCATATCGCTGCCATTACGAGTTACTGAAAAGCCTCCTTGTGCGTGCGATATGGTGGCGTTAAGCTCCATACCGCACAAAATCCAAGGGCTGCTTTGATGTGCTCGTGCATGCTTTCCCCCATAGACATCAATGGGGAGAGAGTGATAGAAAAAAACCTAACACCTGAAGTGCAGAATGAAAAATCTCCATAACGCAACTCCATTGATGGGGAGAAAAAAGTTAAGTTTAAACCTAACACCCTAACATAAACCACAAGTCTAAACACCCTTAATCTGTTGCCCCGACATCGCCGACACCTAAATAAAGTTATTAACCCCTAATCTGCCGCTCCCAACATTGCCGACACGAATAAAAGTTATTAACCCCTATTCTGCCGCCCCCCCCCACATCGCCGCCACTATAATAAAGTTATTAACCCCTATTCCGCTGCTCCCCGACATTGCCGCCACTAATTAAACCTATTAACCCCTAGACCTCCGTCCCCCCACATCGCTGCCACTAAATAAACCTATTAACTCATAAACCTCCGGCTCCCCACATTGCCGCTACTAAATAAACCTATTAACCCTTAAACCAGCTGCCCACCCACATCACAAAACACTAAATTAAACTATTAACCCCTAAACGTAACACCCCTCTAACTTAAAATTAAAATTACAATGCAACTATCTTAAAATAAATAAAACTTACCTGTGAAATAAAAATAAACCTAACATTAAACTATAAATTAACCTAACATTACTATTTTAATAAAATAAAAAAATACTACCAATTAAAAAGTCAAACGGCTAGATTTAGAGTTCTGCGGCCAAAGGGGTGCGTTAGCTACGCGTGCTTTTTTTCTCCTGCACCTTTTAAATACCACTGGTATTTAGAGTTCACAGAAGGGCTGCGTTAGGCTCCAAAAAGGGAGCGTAGAGCATAATTTACCGCCACTGCAACTCTAAATTCCAGCGGTGCTTACGGACGCGGCCAGCTTAAAAAACGTGCTCGTGCACGATTCCCCCATAGGAAACAATGGGGCTGTTTGAGCTGAAAAAAAAACCTAACACCTGCAAAAAAGCAGCGTTCAGCTCCTAACGCAGCCCCATTGTTTCCTATGGGGAAACACTTCCTAAGTCTGCACCTAACACCCTAACATGTACCCCGAGTCTAAACACCCCTAACCTTACACTTATTAACCCCTAATCTGCCGCCCCCGCTATCGCTAACACCTGCATATTTTTTTAACCCCTAATCTGCCGCTCCGTACACCGCCGCAACCTACATTATACCTATGTACCCCTAATCTGCTGCCCCTAACACCGCCGACCCCTATATTATATTTATTAACCCCTAATCTGCCCCCCAAAACGTCGCCGCCAGCTACCTACAATAATTAACCCCTAATCTGCCGACCGGACCTCATCGCTACTATAATAAATGTATTAACCCCTAATCCGCCTCACTCCCGCCTCAATAACCCTATAATAAATAGTATTAACCCCTAATCTGCCCTCCCTAACATCACCGACACCTAACTTCAAGTATTAACCCCTAATCTGCTGACCGGACCTCGCCGCTACTCTATTAAATTTATTAACCCCTAAAGTCTAACCCTAACACTAACACCCCCCTTAGTTAAATATAATTTTTATCTAACCAAATAAATTAACTCTTATTAAATAAATTATTCCTATTTAAAGCTAAATACTTACCTGTTAAATAAACCCTAATATAGCTACAATATAACTAATAATTATATTGTAGCTATTTTAGGATTAATATTTATTTAACAGGCAACTTTGTATTTATTTTAACCAGGTACAATAGCTATTAAATAGTTAATAACTATTTAATAGCTACCTAGTTAAAATAATTACAAAATTACCTGTAAAATAAATCCTAACCTAAGTTACAATTAAACCTAACACTACACTATCAATAAAGGAATTACATAAAATACCTACAAATAAATACAATTAAATAAACTAACTAAGTTACAAAAAATAAAAAAATAATTTGCAAACATTAGAAAAAGATGTCCATGATCCGGATGAAGTCTTGGCCCAAGCGGGGGCTGAAGATGTCCATGATCCGGATGAAGTCTTGATCCAAGCGGGAGCTGAAGAGGTCCATGATCCGGATGAAGTCTTTATCCAAGGGGGAGCTGAAGAGGTCCATGATCCGGATCAAGTCTTCTATCAAGCGGCATCTTCAATCTTCTTTCTTCCGGATCCATCTTCATCCCGCCGACGCAGAACATCCTTCTTCACCGACGACTTCCCGACGAATGACGTTTCCTTTAAGGGACGTCATCCAAGATGGCGTCCCTCGAATTCCGATTGGCTGATAGGATTCTATCATTAAGGTAGGAAAATTCTGATTGGCTGATAGAATCAGCCAATCAGATTCAAGTTCAAGTCCTACCTTAATTCCGATTGGCTGATAGAATCCTATCAGCCAATCGGAATTCGAGGGACGCCATCTTGGATGACGTCCCTTAAAGGAACCGTCATTCGTCGGGAAGTCGTCGGTGAAGAAGGATGTTCCGCGTCGGCGGGATGAAGATGGATCCGGAAGAAAGAAGATTGAAGATGCCGCTTGATAGAAGACTTCATCCGGATCATGGACCTCTTCAGCTCCCGCTTGGATCAAGACTTCATCCGGATCATGGACCTCTTCAGCTCCCGCTTGGATCAAGACTTCATCCGGATCATGGACATCTTCAGCCCCCGCTTGGGCTTGGATGAAGACTTCGGAGCCTGGACCGATCGGTGATACCCGGCGTGGTGAAGATAAGGTAGGATGATCTTCAGGGGCTTAGTGTTAGGTTTATTTAAGGGGGGTTTGGGTTAGATTAGGGGTATGTGGGTGGTGGGTTGTAATGTTCGGGGGGTATTGTATGTTTTTTTTTACAGGCAAAAGAGCTGTTTTCTTTGGGGCATGCCCCGCAAAAGGCCCTTTTAAGGGCTGGTAAGGTAAAAGAGCTTTTCTATTTTAATTTTAGAATAGGGTAGGTCATTTTTTTATTTTGGGGGCTTTGTTATTTTATTAGGGGGTTTAGAGTAGGTGTAATTAGCTTAAAATTGTTGTAATATTTTTCTAATGTTTGTAAATTATTTTTTTATTTTTTGTAACTTAGTTCTTTTTTTATTTTTTGTACTTTAGTTAGTTTATTTAATTGTATTTATTTGTAGGTATTTTATGTAATTCATTTATTGATAGTGTAGTGTTAGGTTTAATTGTAACTTAGGTTAGGATTTATTTTACAGGTAATTTTGTAATTATTTTAACTAGGTAGCTATTAAATAGTTATTAACTATTTAATAGCTATTGTACCTGGTTAAAATAATTACAAAGTTGCCTGTAAAATAAATATTAATCCTAAAATAGCTACAATATAATTATTAGTTATATTGTAGCTATATTAGGGTTTATTTTACAGGTAAGTATTTAGCTTTAAATAGGATTAATTTATTTAATAAGAGTTAATTTATTTCGTTAGATAAAAATTATATTTAACTTAGGGGGGTGTTAGGGTTAGGTTTAGACTTAGCTTTAGGGGTTAATAAATTTAATAGAGTAGCGGCGAGGTCCGGTCGGCAGATTAGGGGTTAATACTTGAAGTTAGGTGTCGGCGATGTTAGGGAGGGCAGATTAGGGGTTAATACTATTTATTATAGGGTTATTGAGGCGGGAGTGAGGCGGATTAGGGGTTAATACATTTATTATAGTAGCGGTGAGGTCCGGTCGGCAGATTAGTGGTTAATTATTGTAGGTAGCTGGCGGCGACATTGTGGGGGGCAGATTAGGGGTTAATAAATATAATATAGGGGTCGGCGGTGTTAGGGGCAGCAGATTAGGGGTACATAGGGATAATGTAGGTGGCGGCGGTGTGCGGTCAGAAGATTAGGGGTTAATTTTTTTTATTAGAGTGGTGGCGATGTGGGGGGGCCTCGGTTTAGGGGTACATAGGTAGTTTATGGGTGTTAGTGTACTTTAGAGCACAGTAGTTAAGAACTTTATGAACCGGCGTTAGCCCAGAAAGCTCTTAACTCCTGGCTTTTTTCTGTGGCTGGAGTTTTGTCGTTAGATTTCTAACGCTCACTTCAGCCAAGACTCTAAATACCGGCGTTAGAAAGATCCCATTGAAAAGATAGGATACGCAAATGGCGTAGGGGGATCTGCGGTATGGAAAAGTCGCGGCTGGAAAGTGAGCGTTAGACCCTTTACTGACTGACTCTAAATACCAGCGGGCGGCCAAAACCAGTGTTAGGAGCCTCTAACGCTGGTTTTGACGGCTAAGGCAGAACTCTAAATCTAGGCATAAGAAACCTAACACTACAAAAAAAAAAAAAAAAAAACTAAAATTACAAAAATCCGAGATGGAGGAAGGTATCGCCGCCTGGATGAAGACTTCTCGCTGTCTGAATGAAGATGGATGTCCGGACTTCCATAAGTAGATTTTATGGGGTTAGTGTTAGGTTTTGTTTTTTGGGATGTTTTTTTTTTTTTTTAGATTAGGGCTTTGGGCTTTTGTAAAAGAACTGAATGCCCTTTTAAGGGCAGTGAAAAAGAACTAAATGCCCTTTTAAGGGCAATACCCATACAAATGGCCCTTTAGGGGCAATGGGTAGCTTAGGTTTTTGATTTTGGGGGGTTGATTGGGTGGTGGGTTTTACTGTTGGGGGGACTTTGTATTTTTTTTACAGGTAAAAGAGCTGTTTAACTTAGGGCAATGCCCTACAAAAGGCCCTTTTAAGGGCTATTGGTAGTTTATTGTAGGCTAGGGAGTGTTTTTATTTTGGGGGGGCTTTTTAAGGGCTATTAGATTAGGTATAATTGTTTTTATTTTTGATAATTTCGTTTATTATTTTTTGTAAGCTTAGTGTTTTTTATTTTTCGTAATTTAGTGTATTATTTTTTGTAATTTTAGATTTTTTCATTTTTTTCATAGTGTTAGTTTTTTTTTTAAATTTGTAATTTAGGTTTTTTAATTGGTAGTATTTTTATTAGAATAGTAATGTTAGGCTAATTTATAGTTTAATGTTAGGCTTATTTTTATTTTACAGGTAAGATTTTATTTATTTTAAGATAGTTATATTGTAATTTTAAGTTAGGGGGGTGTTAGGTTTATGGGTTAATAGTTTAATTTAGTGTTTTGCGATGTGGGGGGGCTGGCTGTTTAGGGATTAATAGGTTTATTTAGTAGCAGCAATGTGGGGGACCGGAGGTTTAGGGGTTAATAGGTTTATTTAGTGGCGGCTATGTGGGAGGCTGGAGGTTTAGGGGTTAATAGCTTTATTATAGTGTCGGCGATGTCGGGGAGTGGCGGATTAGGGGTTATCAGCTTTATTATAGTGTTGGCGATATTGGGGAGCGGCGGATTAGGGGTTAATAGCTTTATTATAGTGTTTGCGATGCAGGATGGCGGCGGTTTAGGGGTTAATAGGTAGTTTATGGGTGTTAGTGTACTTTGTAACAGTTTAGTTATGAGTTTTGTGAAACATTTTTGTTTTGCAAAATCCATAACTTCTGCTCACAGATGGCGGTATGGCTCATGTCGGTATAGGCTGTAACGCAAGCTTTTTAGCCTGAACGCACAACCTGTAATACCGGCGCTATGAAAATCCCACACAAAAACGTGATTTTTTTCAGTGCGGAATCGATGTTGCGTTACAGGCTAAAATGCTTGCGTTACAGCTATACCGACACGACTCGTAATATGCGTTCCTGTCCATTACGCTGGTATTGCCGTATGTGAGGTAAGGAGCTCTTTTTTTATGTGCTTAGGAGCATACAGAGCATGTGCAAAGTGCTCACAGGCATGGCAGATTCCCAAAAACAACAGTATTTTTTTTTAACTATAAACCTTTTAATTATTTTTTAAACTAACCCCTACCCCCCCTTCTGCGAAAAAAAACCCTCCTGAGAAAAAAAAATGGTAACCTTTCCCTCCCACACCTCCTGCATAGTTGCCAACATTTGAAAAAAATTTCCAAGAGCACTTTGCAGCCATCAATTATCTGCATGAAAATTTTTACCACACCCCCTACCCAAAAGTTCCGCCCACTTTGCCAAACCCACATAATTAGCATAATTTAGCTCCACCTATTTATTATGGTGAAAAAAAAAGATCTATAAAGAACAAATTTAAAAGGTTACATGCCCTTATGTCTCACTCCTGCACATTATGCAGACTTGACTTAGTGCTTTGTTGAATCCACGGGTGTCAGCACAATGTTATCTATAAGGCTCACAGGAACTAGCTTCCCCTGTTGTGAAAAGCAAATTCAAAAGTATGTGATCAAGGGGCTGACTTTAGTGACTTAGAAACAGATAGAAATTTAGAGGTTTAAAGGTTATAAAGTATGTTAATATAACCTTGTTGGTTGTGCAAAATTGGGGAATGGGTATTAAAGGCATTATCTATCTTTTTAAACAATAAAACATTTTGTGTTGCCTGTCCCTTTAATGTACTGACTGAAAATCACTTCACATACAAAATGACTTAGCATACAAGTAAAACAAAAGGCAAGTCATAATTTATATTCAAGTATACAAAATAAGCTCCCCAAAGGATGATGTGTACCAGCTTTTTTTTAAATATTAATTAGTTCATGTTTTTTTAGCGCTGCCTCTCACATTCTTTTAAACTGTACTACAATTCATACTCAGACCATTCAGATAGAGAGAGGGTCCTTAATTTTTACTCCACCATATTTCATTTTGCTTTATTAACATTAACCTATTACCCCCTATTCCTAGTTATTGAATGCAGACGACAATTAGAACAATTAAGGCATGGGTATGATCCTTTATTTTCCATTGTTAAATAAGTAGCTAAAGACTTCTTCACAATGCACACATCTGCTCCAACTAGTTTATCAGGTAAGCTTTTACCTTTGTGATAGGAGGGTATGGGATACGATTTAAATTATTCTATTTATTATTCTTTGTGTTTTAGATTTGGTTAGAAGGTACCAAAGTTTCTTAATAATTGTAAAAATGTTATTATGCTATTATTATATAATAAGCTAAGAGAATTGGTGAAGCATTCACCATTCAGTGACATTTATAATTATAAAGAGTGCAAAGGAGAAAGAGAAGTATCTCAAGCAGATAAAAGCTTCTTGTAGGGAGGACTCAACCAACTGGGGGTGAAGATGGCCGCTAATTTCTGAAGCTCCCTCTGGACCGGTCCTTTTGTGGCAGCAAAACCACTGTTACAGCCCCAATATCAGCTGGTATTACATGGTATCTGCAGGTGGAACATCGCCGTGGCCTGCTTAGATCCTTACCAGCTCTGATACACCAGCCCATCCATCCTTGGCAACTATCATTTGCTCTCTAAAGATGTCAACCACAGAATAATAGGCAGCTCCATCTCGAGCTTTGTAGCACAGCCACAGCAGTGAGAGTGTGCACCAGCAGAGCTCCTTCCTAAACAATGACACTCAATACAAATAGAGGGACGACAGCCATGTGAACTTACCCCTGCACACAATGGACATATGCAATGATCAGAGCTAATCCTTGCAATGTCAGGCCTCATGCTCCAATAGCCTATAGGGTTAACTGCCCCCAGACAGCCCAAAAGTGTAGAGACTTGAGCCCAATGCTGCCAGATTACTCTCTTTAATAAGGTATGCAACTTCAGACCTACACTTGTTAAATCAACCACTCACCTCCACTAGTCTGCACGTCTCCAACACCGCACGCAGGGACTAGCAGGGAGGAGCTCAGCTGAGACGTGAGTCAGGCACAGGCTGAAACGGCAGCGCGGTAACAGAAGAAGATATAAAAAAAAGCTTTAGCCCTGCTACTCATTTTTACGGGACATTCCGGAACATTTAAATAGCTGAGACTGGGTCCCCAATTCCCGGGACTGTCCCGGCAAAAACGGGACAGTTGGCAAGTATGCTCCTGCAGGCACCAGTAGATGATCGTTACAGACAGTGACACACACATTGTTACTGGCTGCAGTGATCAGTTATGTGCTTTCATATGGAACCGGAACACTGATCGTGCTCTGTTTACATATACAGACAGATGCCTTCAGGAACAACAGCTCTCAGCTATCACTTTATAGCCGAGACTGCTGTAGTTTTCTGAAGCTTAGACGTGTATAGAAATATATATATATATATATATATATATATATATGAATGTATAGTAGTATATGCACTCTCACCAACACACTACAACTCGCCAGGGTGCTATAGCCAGGTATGTAGAAGCAAAAATTAATAAGCACTCACTGGACTGTAGACAGCAATTTACATCAAATAGAATTTATTGTGACGTTTCGGGACCAACAGCGTCCCTTCCTCTGACAAACTGCACTTGTTGTTTGTCAGAGGAAGGGACGCTGTTGGTCCCGAAACGTCACAATAAATTCTATTTGATGTAAATTGCTGTCTACAGTCCAGTGAGTGCTTATTAATTTTTGCTTATATATATATATATATATATATATATATATATATATATATATATATATATATATATATATATATAATATATATATATATATATATACTGTATATATATATATATATATATATATACCCATTATGCAGTACTATGGGCTTTGTATCCCATGACATATACAGTGAGTACACCCCTCACATTTTAAAAAATATTTTATTATATTTTTTCATGTGACAACACTGTAGAAATGACACTTTGCTACAATGTAAAGTAGTGAGTGTACAGCCTGCATAACAGTGTAAATTTGCTGTCCCCTCAAAATAGCTCAACACACAGCCATTAATGTCTAAACCGTTGGCAACAAAAGTGAGTACACCCCTAAGTAGAAATGTCCAAATTGGGCCCAATTAGCCATTTTCCCTTCGCAGTGTTATGTGACTCGTTAGTGTCACAAGGTCTCAGGTGCGAATGGGGAGCAGGTGTGTTAAATTTGGTGTTATCGCTCTCACACTCTCTCATACTGCTCACTGGAAGTTCAACATGGCACCTTATGGCAAAGAACTCTCTGAGGATCTGAACAAAAGAATTGTTGCTCTACATAAAGATGGCCTAGGCTATAAGAAGATTGCCAAGACCCTGAAACTGAGCTGCAGCATGGTGGGCAAGACCATACAGCGGTTTCACATGACAGGTTCAACTCAGAACAGGCCTCACCATGGTCGATCAAAGTAGTTGAGTGCACGTGCTCAGCGTCATATCCAGAGGTTGTCTTTTGGGAAATAGATGTATGAGTGCTGCCAGCATTGCTGCAGAGGTTGAAGGGGTGGGGGCCAGCCTCTCAGACCATACGCCACACACTGCATCAAATTGGTCTGCATGGCTGTCATCCCAGAAGGAAGCCTCTTCTAAAGATGATGCACAAGAAAACCCGCAAACAGTTTGCTGAAGACAAGCAGACTAAGGACATGAATTACTGGAACCATGTCCTGTGGTCCGATGAGACCAAGATAAACTTATTTGGTTCACATGGTGTCAAGCATGTGTGGCGGCAACCAGGTGAGGAGTACAAAGACAAGTCTGTCTTGCCTACAGTCAAGGATGGTGATGGGAGTGTCATGGTCTGGGCCTGCATTGGGGAGCTACAGTTCATTGAGGGAACCATGAATGCCAACATGTACTTTGACATACTGAAGCAGAGCATGATCCCCTCCCTTCGGAGACTGGGCCTCAGAGCAGTATTCCAACATGATAACGACCCCAAACACACCTCCAAGACGACCACTGCCTTGCTAAAGAAGCTGAGGGTTAAGGTGATGCACTGGCTAAGCATGTCTCCAGACCTAAACCCTATTGAGCATCTGTGGGGCATCCTCAAACAGAAAATGGGGGAGCGCAAGGTTTCTGACATCCACCAGCTCTGTGATGCCATCATGGAGGAGTGGAAGAGGACTCCAGTGGCAACCTGTGAAGCTCTGGTGAACTCCATGCCCAAGAGGGTTAAGGCAGTGCTGGAAAATAACGGTTGCCACACAAAATATTGACACTTTGGACCCAATTTGGACATTTCCACTTTGGGGTGTACTCACTTTTGTTGCCAACAGTTTAGACATTAATGGCTGTGTGTTGAGTTATTTTGAGGGGACAGCAAATTTACACTGTTATACAGGCTGTACACTCACTACTTTACATTGTAGCAAAGTGTCATTTCTTCAGGGTTGTCACATGAAAAGATATAATAAAATATTTACAAAAATGTGAGGGGTGTACACACTTTTGTCAGATACTGTATATATATATATATATATATATATATATATATATATATATATATATATATATATATACATCTTTTTGGATCAATTGGTTAAGTTGTAGAAATGTTTATTCTTGGTTGAACAAGACTTAGGGGTTTAAGTATCAACTTTTTTACACAGCACTGGAAATAGGAAACCACAATGGTGTATCAAATAATAATAGGGTTATGCACTAAAGTGGAAAATACTCACAGGGAGCCCAGGTCCCAGTATATGCAAAAGGTTTATTCCGGTTAAAAGTATAACATTTCAAAGACAAGCTTCAATAAAATGTTATAATGCTTGACATGTTCCAACATTTATATTGTCTTTAGCAAGAGTAGTAAAAAAAATCAATAAAAATAGCTATTTTTTCATTGAAGTTGTACTGTCCTTGAGAAAGACATCTTTGGAAACTTTTAAGCTATTGTACATAATGCTGCAAACTGTAATAAAGTTCTTTTTTTTAAGTTATAGAAGTTCTTTCAATGTTTCGGTAGAGAAACACAAAGATGAAGTCAGGAAAGTGTAGATAGTTAATTGAGATCTACAAGCAGAAAAGCATGTATTAATGAGTGGTATAGACTTAAAGGAACAAAAAAAACAATTTGTTTTCCTTTTGTAATTCAGATAGAGCATACGATTTCAAACAACTTTCCAATTTACTTTTATTACCAAGTTTACTTCATTCTCTTGGTATCGTTTGATGAAGGAGCAGCAGTGCATTACTGGGAGATAGCCAATCACAAAAGGGCATATACTGTATGTGCAGTCACCAATCAGCAGATAGCTCCCATTAGTGCATTGCTGATTTTGAGCCTACCTAGGTATACTTCTCAACAATGGGTACCTGGAGAACAAAGCAAATTAGATAATAGTAATTGCAAAGTTGTTTAAAATTGCATGCTGTATCTGAATCTTGAAAGAAAATGTTTGAGTTTTATATCCCTTTAAGAAGCACAGCCCATACGCTATGGCCCAGGTAACCCTCAATTTAGAGTACATTCTCCTCTGTACTAGAGATCAATACTATGCAGCACTTTGAGAGCTAGATTTAAGAAATATTTTAGATAAGGGAAAGCCCTATGCAATGGCATTCGGTGAATAATAGCAGTAGAAAGTTCAGTCCCAGAGGAGCAAGCTCAGCAGAGATACAAAGCAGAGGTAAACCCCTCCACTAGCAGCTGTCAGAGTCCAGACACAGCTAAGGAAATAACAAGCTTGATTCATACCAAACCTGACAGAATTTATAGGTCATCAAACTAATAAGGCTTTGAGTATTGTTAAATGGTGAACATGAAGTTGGAAATCAGGTCAAGTGTATCTGAGTTATAAAGTAGGTACTTATGTAGAGCTCAATATTAAAGAAGCCACAAGCAAAGAGAAATAGATGAACTAGCATGCTGTGCTAGTTGATTAATAGTACTGTTAAGACAATGGGGTCTATTTATCAAATCCCGGACGGACATGAATCTTTAAAGCGAATGATGTTGCCCTGCATCGCTAAATTCCGACAGCATACGCTGTCAGCATTTAACATTGCACAAGAATTTCACAAGAAATGCTTGTGCAATGCCGCCCCCTGAACATTCGTGGCCAAACAACCGTTAGCAGGGGGTGTCAATCATCCCGATCGGACCTTTAAGGTTGCGGACAAGTTAAGGAGCAGCGGTCTTATGACTGCTGCTTCTTAACTTTTGTTTCCGGAGAGCCAGAAACATTGGGCGAAGAAAGCAGCATCTGCTGCTTATTAAATCTCCCCCAATCAATGTATCTGCTCTGGACGAAACTGTCATGCCGCTCCGTCCCTTGTGGTCATTGCCACTGACACAGGCGGCTATTTCCGGTTGCCATGGACGCGGCGGTGCTCTGGGCGCACTTGCCACAATGTCATCACCCCTCTGAGCCTCCTGAAACTTTTCCTTGGCACGAACTTGGGGCTATGTAATTACCTTGCCCAAGTATACTGTAGGTGTTACTGTGTGTGCTCCTGGGTGCTTATTTTCTAATCTGAACTGCTGACTGCCTTTTTGTTGCTGAACTCTGCCTGTCTCAAGACCACTCTTCTGATTAACCCCTGAACTGCTGTTTGCCTTACTGTTTCTGAACTCTGCCTGTCCCAGACCTCTCTACTGTTTAACCCCGGTTCTGCTGGTCTGGATTGACTTGTTGTTTTGCTGAACTCTGCTTGCCTGACTACTCTCCAGTTATCCTATGTAGTGCCGTGAAGGATTGCCCTCTCTACTGTGAATACTGCTTACCTCATTTACTTACCTGTTCTATTGTTCTGGGATATTTCCTTATCCTTCCACTTGATGCTGGGATAAGAAGACTGATAGGGAAATATCCCACGAGTATTACAGAAACAAGTCTCTGCTAGATGCTCTTTAAAGATGTGTTGCAATAAGTTATTGACACCAGCTCAGTCTGATATATAAAATATTGATAAAGGCACACCAATTGGGCCAATAAATTGTTTCTTTTCTGTTTTTTAGAAAATAAAAAACAAACAAAATATGCTTATGTTGCTGCTAGTAAACTAAGTAAACTAAGTATATTTGTACTTTAACTTACAGTTTCTGGTGCCAAGGTCTTTTCTTCTATCAGCTCAGCTCCTTGCAGGCCCAACTGCCTCTGGAAACCAGATTTTCGGGTGTCCTGATGATAGTCAGGCTGCCAAGCAGCTTGCAGTCAGCCTCAGTAGGATTCTGCAGTGGCTTGGGCAAGTCTAAGATGGTATCGGGGGATTCTAGTGCCTTGCAGTCAGCCTCAGTAGGATTCTGGAGTGGCTTGGGCAAGTCTAAGATGGTATCGGGGGATTCTAGTGCCTTGCACTGGAATTTCATCTCAGGCTGGTGCATTTGTCTGGCGCCCCTAACGCAGCAAATCACAACTCTGTTAAGTCTCTCCAGGCGGGATGGACTCTTGTCATGGCAAATCAGTCCAGGGACATAAGCGTCGGATTGTGTTACATTTAGGTATCTCCTTTCTGCTGCCATCCACCAGTCCCACCCACATGAAACCGTTAATATGATTGTTATTATGCACTTTGATTATGATTTACACACGCAAACTGTTTACTTTCAACTTCTAGCAAAGTTTACTCTTGTGCGGGAGCACTAAATATCGCACCACTTGTAATATAGCCCTTAGTTCCTATGGGGTTAACTGACTGATAACTTTGAAGGAGATCTCTGTGCTTTGATGTGCGATAACACCCTGACTGTTGGATGGCTTGTTACATGAGTGCCATATTCTCCTACTTTTTAATTTGGAGCATGCTGTATGGTATATTCCACATGGATTGTGAGCTACTATACACATTTACATGTATATTAAATAAATAGAACAAAAATATATTTCATGTTAAAACAACCGGATTGAGTAGCTGTAAAGCATTCTTTTTATGTTTAAATCATTTTTATTAAACTCTTTGAAATAATAAAAATACAATGTACATTTGTTGTGACTAAAACATATTTTTCTATTAAGTCAATTCTTGTTCTTTCCTTCATTCATTAAGTCTGTGGGTAATATAATATGAGTGATATCATTGTTCCTTGATATTGTCCCAAAGCCTTACTCCCGATGTAGGGAGAAGAACCTTCTCTCCTATTGAGCCAAAAGAGATATCTTGCAGAACCAAACGTTACAGAAATGAAGATAATTTTCCTACATTCATATCACTTGAGTACAATGAAAAAATATTCATCATTAGATATATAAAAGTTAACAAATATAAAGAAAATTATAACATAATTAAAATGTCAAAATAGCACTAATGTCCAGTTCCCTAAATGTGATTTTTCTTAACATCTATACCATAGTCATGGTCCACCCTGTATGTCATGTGTCGTGTCTCCTCTTATCCCTTCATCCATGTTCGAAACTTATGGAAGCCCTGTCGTGTCTGTGTCCTCTTTAAGTATCCAATATTGCCATATTTTGTAGAAGGATTCTCTTGTGCCTAGTTCCCATGAGGCTAGTTCATACTGTACATATTATATGTGTGTTTTATCTTATTTCTAATTTCTATCCAGGGGGGTGCTCCTGTCTTCCAATACTTTGCTATACATGTTCTTGTTATCGTGCATAAGATTCTAATAAAAGTGTTAATGTCTGTATTATAATTGGGGAATTTTGTGTGGAGTAGGGCCTGTGACATGTTTAGATTTATTTGCTTTACTAAGCAATCTCGATAGGGAGCCCCATATTCATGTTATTTCCTTGCATTCCCACCACATATGTCGATAGGTACCAATCTCTCCGCAACCTCTATAGCATAATCTTGTACCTGATGTCCATATGTGGTTTTTATGGGGGTGAGATACCAGCGGAAGACTGTCCTAATGGAGTATTCTCGTAAATCAGCACTCAGTAATCCCTTACTTATTGAGCTAAATATCTTATACCAAGTCTGTTTATCGAAAGTTGTCTCTAAGTCCATTTCTTATTTGAGCATGATTGGAGTTTTGGTGTTGTTGAAGGATGTGTGAATAGTTTGGTATAGGTTAGTGATCGAGTTTTTTGGTCTGAATTTCAGATGATATGTTTTTTCTACTACCGTTAAAGGGACAGTCAAGTAAAAAAAAAATACTTTCATAATTTAAACAGGGCATGTAATTTTAAACAACTTTCCAATTTACTTTAATTACTAATTGTGCTTTGTTCTCTTGGTATTCTTAGTTGAAAGCTAAACCTAGGAGGTATATATGCTAATTTCTTAGACCTTGAAGGCCACCTCTAATCTGAAAGCATTTTGACAGTTTTTCACCACTAGAGGGCGTTAGTTCATGTGTTTCATATAGATAACATTGAGCTCAGGCACATGAAGCTCCTAAGAGCAAGCACTTATTGGCTAAAAATGCAAGTCTGTCAAAAGAACTGAAATAAGGGGGCAGTTTGCAGAGCCATAGATACAAGGTAATCACAGAGGTAAAAAGTATATTATTATAACTGTGTTGGTTATGCAAAATTGGGGAATGGGTAATAAAGGGATTATCTACCTTTTTAAACAACAAAAATGCTGGTGTTTACTGTCCCTTTAAGGGTTGGGTTGGAATCTCCTTAATGTATTGGTGAATGGATGAGGATAGTTGAAGATATTTATACCAAGAAGATATTTATACCATTGTAACTATATTGGGTGTATTCTATCTTGTATTTGAGAGTATGTCAATAGTTTTTTATGAATTATTACGTCAGCTACTCTATAGAGGCCTTTGTTTGCCCATTTGTTGATTGCTTGTTGTTGTGAGTCTTTTGGCATTAATAGTCTGATCGGTAGCATTTGTGAGTGTGGAGGTATGGGGGTGGGCATCTTTGAGAGCATCTTATAGCTTTCTTATATGTATTTGCGTATTCCATAATATTACGTCTGTGTGTTCATCTCCTCTTAAGTCTGCATCTAGGTGTGTCTAGATAGCTTCCCCGGAAACCCTGCCTAACATCTGAGCCAACAAAGCTGCTTTGTAGTAGTCAACCAGATTGGGTGCTCCCACCACTCCCCCTGATTTATGTCGAGTCAGAGTTGCAGATGAGATTCTGGCTAGTGTCTTTCCTCTGATAAAAGCTATACATTCTGCTTGTAAAGTAGTTAAGTCTGGTATAGATATTTGGAGGGGTAGGGTTCTAAACCGCTGATAGGCGTCCAAACCAGGAAAATGTAAACTTTTCCCATTTATGAATATCTTGCCTGATCGTTTTAAACAGTGAGAGATAATTATATTTATATAATTGACTTAATTTGCTGGTTAAATTGATCCCTAAATATTTGAGGGTATTTTTTTTGCCCATGTGAAGTCGAAGTTTATTTCTATTAGCTTCCTGGTATGTTGTGGCAAAGCAATTGGGAGTGCCTCACATTTAGCAAAATTAATTTTATAGCCTGAGATATGCAAGAATTTATCTATTATATTTTATGGGTTGGGTAGCGTTAGCAGCGATTTGGTAAGGGTCAGAGCGATATCTTATACTCTTTATTCTGGATTTTAACTCCTGCTATATCCTGGGAGAGTCTCTTGTTTGCCGCTAGCGGGTCTATACAGAGTGCAAAAATTAGGAGGGAAAGGGGGCATCCCTGTCTTGTCCCATTCAAAATGGGAAACATTCTGGATTTATATTCTGCTGCCGAGGTCTTGGTTTATTAATTAAATTGTGCGGTAGCTAGCGCATACTGTGGGATTTTTTCCCTGCGTAGGGATCACTATAATTTTGGCTCGGAGCAGTTCTGTGGGAACCTCATACCCTTCTAAGATGTAGTTGCAAAATTTGGTGAGATGGAGTATCAGGGTTGTCTTAAATTATTTATAGTAGTCTCCAGGGAAGCCATCCAAACCTGCTGCCTTTCCTGGTTTTAATTATTTTATAACTTGAATAACTTCTGCGGTTGATATGGTGGCATTAAGAGTGTCTAGGTCTTTGTCAGATAATGTGGGTAGTTAGGATTCCGAGAGAAATTTGGAGGTTATGGTTTTTGTTTCGTGGGAGGGGATTACTTTTTTACCGTCATATAGAGTGCCATAATATTTGGTAAATTCGTCCGCTATCTCTTGGGGGAGAGATGTTAGGGAACTATCTGACCTTTGTATTTGAGGAATATTTATCATTTATTGTCTATCTCTTAATTTGTGGGCCAGGAATTTATCTGGTTTATTAGCTAATATGAAGTATTGTACTTTCAACTTTTGTATGGCTTTGGCTGCTGTATCATGTAGTAAGGTGGATAATTATGCTCTCTTTTGTTGAAGAGTATGCCAAATTGCTTGTTTTTGTGTTGTTTTGTGTTGTCTCTCTAAGTTGTGCATTTCTTGGTGGAGCTGCGTTCGTTGTTGTAAGTATTTTTCTCTTAAAGTAACAAACCTCTGATATAAGCTTTGTAGGCTGTCCAATGTATTATTGGGCTGGATGTTGAGTCTATGTTTAGTTTCCAGAATTCTGATAGATGTTGTAAGAGTCTTTCATGTACCAAAGGGTTTTTAATATACCTAGGATCATATGTTCAAGATCTTTCCCTTTTGTATTCCTGTGTTCCATCTAGTAAGATGGAGATGATGGAATGATCTGACCAGACACAAGTATGTATAGGATAGTAATAATCACTAATAATGACTTATATAGATATAATATATCCTAGTGTGTGTCTTGTGGGCTGCTGAGTAGAAGGTGGTGTCTGTAGTTTTTCCGTAAAGGGTCTGCCAGGTTTCTATAAGCAACTGTGGGACTAGATGTTCTTGAATGAGTTTTACCGACTGATTGTGATGGTTATTTCTGTTAGATAGGGAGCCTTGCGGACATCGTTAAATTAAAGTCTCCTGCTTATATGATTTTACTCTGAGACCACTGTGTTAGCAGGTATGTGATATGTCTAAAAAAAGTTTCCTGCTTTTCATTGGGAGCGTATATATTACATAAGATGATCTCTGCATTATCTAGTTTCCCTTTAACTATTAAGTATCTCCCTCCATCATCTGCAGTCATGGATTCATGGATACATTTTAGTGAACAATGTATGAGTATTGAGACTCCTCTTTCTATGGTGGTGGTGGTAGTGTGGTAACGTTGCGTGAAGAGTTTAGACCAGTATTTTGGGATCTATTCCCTCAGGAAATGGGTCTCCTGGAGGAAAAGAATGTTTGCTTTATTTTGGGAAATGGCCACCCAGCGTTTAACATCTGAGTTTAGTCCTCTCACATTGTGAGAGATTCAGTTTATTTGTGGTGTCATTCTATATTTGTGGGATTAGTCTGAAGTTTCAAGACAATTGTCTCATGAGGGCATTTGTGTGTGAGGTGTGATTCAGGCCATGGCTACTTCTGAATTGGACATTTAGCCTAGGATAAAGTATGTGCAATTCAACATTAATAAACAAACAATAACAAATACACCAAATAATAGTTCTTGGTGAGCTAAATATCAAATTAGAATAACAATAACAATCCCCTAAAGTCTGGGACAGAATCAAAACATTATTCAGCATCACTATATTGGGGAATGTGATGCTATAATAGCTATCAAATCAAGTGTTTTACATAGAGAATACATTAACTCTGTGACAGATACCCCGGCTACCCCGACTGGGTAGCTCCGCCAAATGGGTCCTGCTTCCTCCCTGTCGACTGCACCTATGTAGCTGGCAAGTGGCTACAGCCTGTAGCCATCCCTGATGCCCGACAGCACCAGTATTCAGGGTCCCACCCTGTGGCAGACTCTGGCTACCCAGACTAGGTAGCTCTGCCAGATGGTCCTTCCTCTGCCTGGAACAAGCTGCTATGTAGCCCAGGAAAGTGATTTTAGCAGGAGCCCACCCAAATAACTAGACATACTAGCATTCAGGTGAAACAGGAACTCATTTTATTGAAAACACACACTCCTTTTATACACAAAGCTCATCATAAGATACTGGACAATCCCACAATTTTCCTGCCATTCCCGCCCCTCCAGACAGACTGGCACCTCCATAGCAGCCACAGTCCCACAGAATCCCAGGACACAGGGGTGGAGGTTTCGGGGTTGTTACAGAAGCATTAGTTATTTTGTTGTGAAGAGCTTATTTCCCAGCAGCAATGCCTGAACCAGCAAGCCAGCGCCTAAGAAAGGCTCCAAGAAAACCGTAACAAGTATCATTTCATAAAGAGTTAACTCTTTTTTTTCAGCTTTTAGAAACTATTGTCTAATCACCTCTGGAGCCAGACTGCTAATTGATAAGATGAACTTATAAACTTGTTATCTTAAGTACTGTAATCCTATTGTGGCCTGTCAAAGGACAGTGCTCTCTATCTAAATGTGTGATGGGGGATTTTGTGCTTCCCCCCCTCTCCCCCTGGGAGTGCCCTGTGTGCATGTAACCTTAATAAAAAGCAGGCTGGGCATCCCAGTCCTGAGTTCTTGTTTGACCCTCAATCGCAGCGTTGACTCGTTTTTGTGGGCAGAAGGGTATCCTAGCTGTACTGCAGCTAAGGGAGATTATTCTATATTTGCGAGACTCATATAGAATACTATGGAAAGCAGCTTCTCCCCTCTTTAGCAATAGGGATCCAGGCTACTAAGCGGTCCATCTCTCAGCGAGACTAAGGGTAACCGTAACATTTGGCGGCAGCGGCGGGATTTTCCTGGATTTCCTAGGAGAGTTACAGAACGGATGGTGAGCGCTTACGAAAAATTGAAGCGTACAACCCTAAAGGATTTACTTGAAAGCAGAGGGGGGTACGCCAGCAACCGGCCGAGGAGAGAGCTGATCGCAGAATTGACCGAACTGGATCAGAGCTTCACAATGGCGGAAACACCGACCACGATTAGTGACGAAAAAACCAGGATTGTTCGGGAAAGGCTCTCATTATACGGGCCGAACCCCTCCATGGAATTGGTACAGCAGTTGATGGCGGAGGCGGACGAGGATATACGAGAGACTCGAGCCCACGAACTCAACCTAGCGAACGCACACCGCAATGCTGAAGCCCCGCAGGTAATCATCCCTGTCGAAAATGCTGGGAGGCCCAAGATACCCTATGCGGCATTTCGACCCTTCCTAGAGAGCGAGACAGGGATTGATGAATATTTGGCGGACTTCGAAAGGCAATGTGCCCTGCACCAGATTCCCAACAGAGAGTGGCCCAAGATATTGTCTGGGAAACTATCCGGGCGAGCCCTGGAAGCCTTTCGTACTCTGGGTGCTGAGGAAGTGACACAGTATGAGCTAGTTAAGGAGACACTGTTGCAACGGTACGCTGTAACTCCGGACACGTATCGCCGACAGTTTCGGGGCACGGAAAAGAAGCCTAACGATACCCATATGGAATGGGCGCACCGAATGCGGAGAGCGGCAAATCACTGGCTGAGCGGAAGTAAAGCGGTGACTGGGGAGGAAATTTTACAATTGTTTCTCTTAGAACATTTTTATAATGGCATGGAACAGCAAGGGAAGGAATGGCTGCGAGACAGGCGGCCTTCTACCTTAGAAGAAGCAGCCAAATTGGCCGATGAACATTATGACTCCCGTCTTCACGAACCCATGAACTACCGAGCTCCAGCACGGGTCGAACCCAGAGAGGTTTACCGTGCACCCCCTCGTGCTGAATTCCGAGCCCCGGTGCCCACAGGGCCCGTCCGACACTCAGGACCACCGAATAACAGCTCTGAGCGTCCCAGACCGACTTGCCACCGATGCAAGCAACCAGGGCATTTCATGGCTAGCTGCCCCCTTAATACGCACCAGACACCCAGGAATTACAATTACCCCTCTGGGTCCTATCGTCCGGCCCGGGCCCTCTGTGTTAACCAAGAGGCCCCTATGGAGGGATATGTGGGGCCGCTTCACGAGGCAGACCCTGTATATGCTGCCTCAGATAACCGCCAGCACCATCGGCAGAGGGTATGGCTCGAGGGGCGATCTACTGAGGGATTGCGAGACACAGGGGCTACTATCACGCTGGTACAGAGTCATTTGGTGCCAGAGCACAAGCGATCCGGACAGACTGTGGCCGTTAGAGTGGCGGGGGGGATGTGTACAAAATTCCAACAGCTAAAGTGCATCTTGATTGGGGAGCGGGAAAGGGGGCTGTGAACGTGGGCCTAATGGATAATTTACCTGCCGAAGTACTACTGGGCAACGATTTGGGCCCCATGACTTCTGCCTATGCTCCAGTATGCAACAACGAGGCGGACCCAGTGACTACACGGGCCCAAGCCCGGACGGAGCGAGAGCTCTCACCAGTGCGGGAGACACAGGTAAGACCTACCCCGACCTTGCCTGACAGGTTAGGCCCCATACCCTGGGACACCCCAGATGCTTTCGAGGCAGAGTCTAAGACTGACCCGACCTTACAAAAGTACCGGGAACGAGCAGAGACCGGAGGGGGCGGGGCAGATAACGAAACATTCTTATGGGAAAAAGGGAAACTATACCGCTGGACAGAGAAAAGGGGACAGCGTAGGCGACAGCTGGTAGTGCCCCACAAATACCGTCAAGAAATCCTCAAAATAGGCCACGACATCCCCTTAGCAGGCCACCTAGCCGTTACCCGTACCCTACACCGCATTACTCACACGTTCTTTTGGCCAGGGGTGCACGCTGACGTTAGAACTTACTGTAACACCTGCGATGTGTGTCAACGAGTAGGAAGGCGAGGCGATCACCCTAAAGCCCAGCTAGTAAATATGCCCATTGTAGAGGAACCCTTCAGCCAGGTTGCTATTGACCTAGTGGGACCACTGGCTACCCCTAGTCCCTCCGGTAAGCGATACATTCTTACCGTAGTGGACTACGCTACCAGGTACCCAGAGGCTGTCGCCCTATCCAACATACAAGCGGATACGGTAGCGAATGCACTAGTACAGGTGTTCTCCCGGGTAGGATTTCCAAAAGAAATCCTATCCGACCGAGGCACCCAATTTACGGCTGAATTGACCCAACAACTCTGGCAGGTTTGCAAAATTAAGTCCCTCCTGAGCTCCCCATACCACCCCCAGACGAACGGGCTGTGTGAGAGGTTCAATGGGACCCTCAAGCAAATGCTCAAGACGTTCACTCAGGAATACCGAGACTGGGAACGCTTCCTGCCGCACCTCCTATTTGCTTATCGGGAGGTGCCCCAGGAAACGACAGGGTTCTCTCCCTTCGAGTTGCTCTACGGAAGAAAGGTACGGGACCCCTAAACCTGATCCGGGAGCACTGGGAGGGAGAGATGGAGGCTGACGGTGTCCCAATTGTGCCATACGTGCTGGAACTCAGGGACCGAATGGAGCAATTAGCCAAATCCGTGCGGGCTAATCTCCAGTTGGCCCAGAGAAGACAGAAAGTATGGTACGATCGGGGGGCCCGAAAGAGAATCTTCACCATAGGACAAAAGGTGTTAGTACTTAAGCCGGTGAAGACAGACAAATTGCAGGCGTCCTGGCAGGGTCCCTACCAGATCGTAGAGAAAAGGGGAGACACCACTTATGTGATAGCTAGCTGCCACGACAACAATCTTAGAAAGACATTCCATGTAAACATGCTCAAGGAATATTTTGAGCGACCAGAGAACGTGACGGCCGTATGTTGTTCCCCTCAGGAAGACCCCAACAGTTTACCCATTCCAGACCTATTAGAAAAGAGCCTCCCCACAGGTATAGTGGCGCAGGTTCAGATAGGGGACCGACTTAGCCCCACTGAAAGGGAGCAGCTCAACCAACTCCTCCAGTCCAAACACCTCACCTTCTCCCCGAAGCCAGGGTACACTACTTTAACCACCCACCAGGTAGATACTCCGGGACAAGCTCCCTTGCGCCAGGCTCCGTACCGAATCCCCGAAGCAGTTAGGACAGGAATGAAGAAGGAGATCGATGAGATGCTCCAGCTCAGGGTAATTGAGCCCTCCGATAGTCCCTGGGCCTCCCCAGTTGTCTTGGTGCCCAAGAAAGATGGGACCACCCGGTTCTGCGTAGACTATCGGAGGCTCAATGAAAATACTGTGACGGACGCTTACCCTATGCCCAGGGTAGACGAGCTACTCGATCGTATAGCCAGGGGAAATTACCTGACCACTATTGACCTCTGCAAAGGTTACTGGCAGATTCCCCTGGCCCCGGAGGCTATCCCCAAGTCGGCATTCGTCACCCCATTCGGCTTATATCAGTTTAGGGTAATGCCGTTTGGGATGAAGAATGCCCCAGCTACATTCCAGCGCTTGGTGGATGGGCTCCTGGATGGCTTCCAGAGTTTTGCTTGCGCCTACCTGGACGACATAGCGATCCACAGTGAGTCCTGGGAGGACCACTTAGCTCATGTGGGAATGGTTCTGGATCAGATCCGGGCTGCTGGCCTGACTCTGAAGCCAGAAAAATGCCACTTTGGGATGGCCGAGGTACAGTACCTGGGTCACCGGGTGGGGTGTGGAAAGCAGCGACCAGAGCCGGCCAAAATAGAAGCTGTCGCCAATTGGCCCACCCCCATCACTAAGACTCAGGTCCTAGCCTTCCTGGGCACGGCAGGGTACTATAGACGGTTCGTACCAGACTACAGCACACTTGCCAAACCCCTGACTGACTTGACCAAGAAGAACTTACCTCGACAGGTCCTGTGGTCTCCCCACTGTGAAACGGCTTTCCAGGCTCTCAAAAATGCTCTAATTAACGCTCCTGTCTTGGCGGCCCCAGCCCTTAACAAACTTTTTATCGTCCATACAGATGCTTCCATGTTCGGGCTGGGAGCCGTCCTCAGCCAAGTAGGCGAAGATGGAGGGGAGCATCCAGTTGCCTACATCAGCCGGAAGCTCCTGCCCCGCGAAGTCAGCTATGCAGCGGTCGAAAAGGAGTGTTTGGCTTTGGTGTGGGCATTAAAGAAATTGACTCCCTATTTATATGGTCAGGAGTTCACTCTGGTCACCGACCATAACCCGTTGGTGTGGCTGAACCGGGTCTCTGGAGATAACGGCAGGCTATTACGTTGGAGCTTATCGTTGCAACCCTTCAATTTCACCATTACTTACAGACCTGGGAAACAGAATGGCAACGCCGACGGGTTGTCCAGACAAACCAACCTCAGCCCCGCATAACCAGCGGTCTGGACAGCCTTAGTCTGCCCCGAAAAGGGGTCAGACCGTGTCTGCCAGAGTGTTCCACAGAAAGGGAGCACTGTTACAGAAGCATTAGTTATTTTGTTGTGAAGAGCTTATTTCCCAGCAGCAATGCCTGAACCAGCAAGCCAGCGCCTAAGAAAGGCTCCAAGAAAACCGTAACAAGTATCATTTCATAAAGAGTTAACTCTTTTTTTTCAGCTTTTAGAAACTATTGTCTAATCACCTCTGGAGCCAGACTGCTAATTGATAAGATGAACTTATAAACTTGTTATCTTAAGTACTGTAATCCTATTGTGGCCTGTCAAAGGACAGTGCTCTCTATCTAAATGTGTGATGGGGGATTTTGTGCTTCCCCCCCTCTCCCCCTGGGAGTGCCCTGTGTGCATGTAACCTTAATAAAAAGCAGGCTGGGCATCCCAGTCCTGAGTTCTTGTTTGACCCTCAATCGCAGCGTTGACTCGTTTTTGTGGGCAGAAGGGTATCCTAGCTGTACTGCAGCTAAGGGAGATTATTCTATATTTGCGAGACTCATATAGAATACTATGGAAAGCAGCTTCTCCCCTCTTTAGCAATAGGGATCCAGGCTACTAAGCGGTCCATCTCTCAGCGAGACTAAGGGTAACCGTAACAGGGGTCATGCCGGCGGAGGTGTCATTTTAAAGCTCTCGGTCCCCAGATACCATAGTCTAAAAAGCGGCATGATTTGTCACTGGGGACCAGAGATACAGCCCATTGAAGTTATGGGGTAGGGATATCAAAAAACCCTGGTTCCCAAAGGAGCTCCCCTCTGGTAATTCCCCCACCTCTTGTCCTCCCTTGGGGTTACTAATCCCCAAAAGAGCGGAGCTCAGGGGCAAATAGTTGCTGGAGCGACCAGGGGTAAAGTTAGTGGGTGTCCTGCTGTTCTGTTGCCGACCGGGAGTTCCAGGAGCCCGGCCAGCCTGAGAGGGGTTAGGCAGGTGTCCGTTGTGAGACGGCCGATCAGGAGTTCCAGGAGCCCGGCCAGCCTAGAAGGGTTTACCTGGTCATAGACCAGCTCTGCTCTTAACAAGTTTAGAACACAAAACAAGCAAAAAAAAGCTTTCAGAGATTGTAGTTGCTCTGAGGAGCCCACAACTGCTGAGAAACAACAGGGGTGAGGTTATAGGGGGGTAGGGGTTTAACCCTTGCAGCCCGGTATCCGTGACAGACCCGGCTAGATCCACATGGGTCTACTTGTGGCTGTCCAAGGAGCATTCTATTTCAGTCTGCCAGGAAAGTCCATCGGCATTCCCATTGCTGTTTGCCGGCCTATACTGAACGTCAAAGGTAAAGGGCTGCAGGGCTAAACTCCACCTTAGTAAACCTCCATTATCTCCCGACACTTGATTAAGCCACACCAGGGGGTTGTGATTGGTGAGGACAGTGAAAGGTCTTCAATATAGGTACGGTTGCAATTTCTTGAGGGCCCATACAAGTGCCAGGCATTCCTTCTCCACCCCCGCGTAGCCTACCTCCCTGGGCAGCAGCTTCCTACTGATGTAGGCTATGGGGTGGTCTTGCCCTTCTTCGTCTACCTGGCTTAGCACTGCTCCCAACCCGAACATGGAGGCATCTGTGTGGACACAAAAACCTTTGGTGTGGTTAGGAGTGGCCAGGACAGGGGCAGAGATCAAGGCAGACTTGAGGCTCTGAAAGGCATTTTCACATTCTTGGGTCCACAGTACCTGTTGGGGCAGTCTTTTACGAGTCAGGTCAGGCAGGGGTTTGGCGAGGGTGCTATAAATTGGGGACGAACCTTCGGTAATAGCCGGCGGTTGCTAGGAAGGCTAAGACCTGGGTCTTGGTTCAAGGAGTAGGCCAGTTTCCACTGCCTCAACCTTGGCCGGCTCCAGCCGCTGCTTTCTGCAGCCCACTCGGTGGCCCAGGTACTGGACTTCTGAGTGGCCTATGGTGCATTTGTCAGGCTTTAGGGTCAGCCCGGTGGCTCTGAGGCGATATAGAATGACGCTCAGGTGGATCAAATGGTCCTCCCAGGTGTCACTAAAGATGGCAATGTCGTCCAAGTATGCACAGGCATAGTCTTGGAGGCCATCCAGCAGGCGATCCACCATCCTCTGAAAGGTGGCTGGAGCATTCTTCATCCCAAACGGCATGACCTTAAACTGGTAGAGGCCGAAAGGGATGATGAAGGCGGACTTGGGGACAGATTCAGGGTCTAGTGGGATCTGCCAATATCCCTTGCAGAGGTCAAGGGTAGTTAGGAAGTGACCCCTGGCGATTCTATCTAAGAGGTCATCGACACAGGGCATGGGGTAGGCATTGGTTGTGGTTCTGTCATTGAGCTTATGGTAGTCAATGCAGAACCGGGTAGTACCATCTTTCTTGGGGACCAGCACCACCGGGGAGGCCCAGGGACTGTTGGATGGTTCAACAACACCGAGGTCCAACATTCCCCTTAGCTTCCAGTGCATACTGTCTCTGACAGCTTCAGGTACTCTGTAAGCTCCATGCCTCAGTGGAGCTTGTCCAGGGGTTTCCACTCGGTGCACAGCCACTGTGGTATACCCAGGGACATTGGAGAATATCTCCTGGTGGTCCTCTAGAAAATGCCGGGCCTGCTGTCTCTGTCCAGCTGCTAGCCTCTCATCCAGGATTATGTTGGCTACTCCTTGAGGGGTCTCATCCAGCCCGGGGAGCTCCGGCATGGGAAGGCTCTCTGAGTCTTCTACAGCTGGAGCACAGATAGTGGCTAAGTTCTTTCTACGTACTCCTTGAGCATGTTCACATGAAAGGTCCATTGGACCCGGTCATCGGAGCATTTTGCTACAAGGTAGGTGGTGTTATGTAATTGTTCCACCACCCAGTAGGGCCCTTGCCAGGAAGCCTGTAACTTGTCCATTTTGCAGGCTTCAAGACTAGAACCCTCTGCCCTACCGTCAGAATTCGGCTACGAGCGTTACGGTCGTACAACCATTTCTGTCTCCTGTGAACTGGGTCCCCTGGTCAGAGACCATTTCTCGGGGGAAGCCTACCCTGGTGAATATCCAGAGCAAGGCACTTAACAGTGTCTCCGCCTGGATATTTGCATGAGGTAATGCCTCTGGATACCTAGTGACATAGTCTACTACCGTGAGTATGTATTTTTTCCCGGAGGACTGGGTCGAGGTAGGGGCCCTACTATATCCACAGCGATAATGCTAAAGGGTTCATCAATAATGGGGTGAGGTTTAAGGGGGGCTTTCGTATGGTCCCCGGTCTTCCCTACCTTCTGACACACCATGCAGGTCTTACAATATTCCCTAGTTTCTCTCGTGATTCTGGGCCAGAAAAAGTCCCGAGTGAGGCGGTGGTGTGTTTGGGAGTTGCCTAAATGCTCAGCCAAGGGGATATCATGCCCTATTTGCAGCAGGTCCAACCGATAGTTTCTTTACCACCAACAGGCCGTTTTGCCATTGGAACCGTTCCTCCACGGGGCCCTGGGGATCAGTTCCTACTCAGTCTTGGAAGGGGGCAAGGGTCGGGTCACTCAGGGTCTCTTGGACAAATTCGGAGGGAGAGGCCCAGGATAGTTGGTTGGGAAGGAGGGCAGGGACCGGGGTCAGGCATTGGGGAGTGAGGGTAGGGTGTCGGGGAAGGAGAGGAGTCGGGGTGGTGGGTCTTACCTGGGTCCCCAGCTGTGGTGTGTTGGCCTGACGCTGAGCTTGCCAAGGTTGTTTCCTAGTAGAACCTCTGAGGAAAGATCTGGCATAATGCCCATGTCCACAGTATGGGATCCAGCGCCCCAAGCCAGAAGGACACAGGCAATAGGTACTCATACAGTGGCACCTCCAGCCACTCGAACAGCAAGAGTTCTTCCAGTAGCAGTAGATTCAGAGGCCAGATGAGGCTGGATCAGGGTGATGGTGGATCCGGTGTCGCATAATCCCTGGGCCGCCTTTCCATTGACCCAAATGGTCTGGCAGTGATGCTGACGGTTGTCTGTGGACACCAGGTGGGCTTTTTGTAGAGTGCTGACCTCCTCTTCAGTCATTCAGGGTAGTAAGCCGATGCCGGTGCATAAGCGTAGTGGGCAGCTGGAGCGCTCCCGCAGGCTGTTGGATGTCTTGGTTGGGCTGCCGGCTGCTGTCAGGCCCAACTCGTTCATTTCCGCCTGAGATGGCTGGGGTGCCCACAGAAGAAACATCCCTGTGAGTCCCTGACTCTGGCCGGAAGGACAAAGGACTCAGGGTCTTATTGGTAGCCGCTGGGGGTCGGACTACAACCGGAGCTGGGCGGGGAGTCAATTGCGAGGCAGAGCGAAATTGGTGGCGGGCGTCTGCGTACTGATCTGCCAGAACGGCCGCCTGGCCTGCTGTGGTGGGCCGACGGTCATGGACCCATTCTTTAATCTCGACTGGAACATGGTTATAGAAATGCTCCAGTAGGAAAAGCTGTGCCACTTCAGCCCCAGTGGTGGCCTTGCAGCCGGCTAGCCATCGAACGGGTGAATTGCTTGGTCCATTCTGTGAAAAGCTGTCCGTCCTGCTTCCTTAGTCCCCGGAATTTCTGCCAGTGGGCCTCCGGCATGAGCCCATATCTGGCAAGGATACGGTCTTTCAATTTGTTATAATCCTTTTGGTCCTCCAAAGGGGTAGCATGGAAAGCTGCCAAAGCCGCCCTGACAATTTACCGATCAGGACAGACAGTCTATCGGCATAGGCTACCCCCTGCAGTTCGCATTGGGTCTCAAAGATCTGAAGATAACAGTCAATATCCTCCTCCTCTTCCTTGTAAGCTCGGAAGGCCCCATGGGGTAGCTTGGGCAGTCGTGGAGCCTGCACTCCGAGGGCTGATGGAGCCCCTCCTATGGACTGGTGGAGTTCCGCTAACTTGAGCTGGGTAACATCCGAGAGGATCTTGGTGATGACCTCCTGTGGTGGGCGGGTGTCATACAATGCCAACCGCCACTCCACTTCCCGCTGTATATCAGATGTGGACGTCCCCGGGGCGATACTGTACTTGGTGCTGAATGTGGCACTGTAACTGATGGCTCATTGCCCTGGTCATCATCCAACCCACCGGCTGCCTGGTCCTCGCCAAGCATTTCTTTGGTGGGGGTCGTTCTGCTCCTGGTACCCGCAGTCTTTCCTCGAGTCTCCATTCAAGATTACTTCTAGCTGGTGGTTTGAATGTCCCAGGAAGTTGGAAGCATCCCACCACTGCCAGCCAATGTGATGGATACCCCGGCTACCCCGCCAAATGGGTCCTGCTTCCTTCCTGTCCACTGCACCTATGTAGCTGGCAAGTGACCACAGCCTGTAGCCACCCCTGATGCTCGACAGCACCAGTATTCAGGGTCCCACCCTGTGGCAGACTCTGGCTACCCAGACTAGGTAGCTCTGCCAGACGGTCCTTCCTCTGCCTGGAACAAGCTGCTATGTAGCCCAGGAAAGTGATTTTAGCAGGAGCCCACCCAAATAACTAGACATACTAGCATTCAGGTGAAACAGGAACTCATTTTATTGAAAACACACACTCCTTTTATACACAAAGCTCATCTTGATAAGATACTGGACAATCCTACAATTTTCCTGCCATTCCCGCCCCTCCAGACAGACCAGCACCTCCATAGCAGCCACAGTCCCACAGAATCCCAGGACACAGGGGTGGAGGTTTCGTGGTGATGCTGGGGCAGTGGCAGCACTTCCAGGGTGTCATTTTAAAGCTCTCTGTCCCTAGATGCCACAGTCTAAAAAGTAGCATGATTTGTCACTGGGGACTAGAGATACAGCCTGTTGAAGTTATGGGGGTAGGGATGTCAAAACCCCCAGTTCCCAAAGGAGCTCCCCTCCGGTAATTCCCCCACCTCTTGTCCTCCCTAGGGGCTATTAATCCCCAAAAGAGCAGAGCTCTGGGGCAAATGGTTGCTGGAGCGACCAGGGGTAAAGTTAGCGGGTGTCCTGCTGTTCTGTGGCCAACCGGGAGTTTCAGGAGCCCGGCCAGCCTGAGAGGGGTTAGGCAGGCAGGTGTCCGTTGTGAGGCGGCCGACCAGGAGTACCAGGAGCCCGGACAGCCTAGGAGGGTTTTCCCGGTCTCTTAACAAGTTTAGAACACAAAACAAGCAAACAAAAGCTTCCCGAGATTGTGGTTACTCTGAGGAGCCCAAAACTGCTGAGAAACAACAGGGGTGAGGTTATAGGGGGGTAGGGGTTTAACCCTTGCAGCCCGGTATCCGTGACAAACTCCTTGTATTAATAAGAACTATAAGGCATAATAAAGGTTACATTATCTTGTAATCAAAATGTAATTACAAAGCTAGTGGGATATTTCTCCAAGAAAGAGACCGGGAAAACCCTCCTAGGCTGGCCGGGCTCCTGGTCGTCTGCCTCACAATGGACACCTGCCTGCCTAACCCCTCTCAGGCTGGCTGGGCTCCTGGAACTCCTGGTTGGCCACAGAACAGCAGGACACCCGCTAACTTTACCCCTGGTCGCTCCAGCAACCATTTGCCCCAGAGCTCTGCTCTTTTGGGGATTAATAGCCCCTAGGGAGGACAAGAGGTGGGGGAATTACCGGAGGGGAGCTCCTTTGGGAACTGGGGGTTTTGACATCCCTACCCCCATAACTTAAACAGGCTGTATCTCTAGTCCCCAGTGATAAATCATGCTACTTTTTAGACGGTGGCATCTGGGGACAGAGAGATTTAAAATGACACCCTGGAAGTGCTGCCGCTGCCCCAGCATCACCACGAAACCTCCACCCCTGTGTCCTGGGATTCTGTGGGACTGTGGCTGCTATGGAGGTGCTGGTCTGTCTGGAGGGGCGGGAATGGCAGGAAAATTGTGGGATTGTCCAGTATCTTATCAAGATGAGCTTTCTGTATAAAAGGAGTGTGTATTTTCAATAAAATGAGTTCCTGTTTCACCTGAATGCTAGTATGTCTAGTTATTTGGGTGGGCTCCTGCTAAAATCACTTTCCTGGGCTACATAGCAGCTTGTTCCAGGCAGAGGAAGGACCGTTTGGCAGAGCTACCTAGTCTGGGTAGCCAGAGTCTGCCACAGGGTGGGACCCTGAATACTGTTGCTGTCGAGCATCAGGGGTGGCTACAGGCTGTGGTCACTTGCCAGCTACATAGGTGCAGTGGACAGGGAGGAAGCAGGACCCATTTGGCGGGGTAGCCGGGGTATCCATCACATTGGCTGGCAGTGGTGGGATGCTTCCAACTTCCTGGGACATTCAAACCACCAGCTAGAAGTAATCTTGAATGGAGACTCGAGGAAAGACTGCGGGTACCAGGAGCAGAACGACCCCCACCAGAGAAATGCTTGGAGAGGACCAGGCAGTCGGTGGGTTGGATGATGACCAGGGCAATGAGCCATCAGTTACAGTGCCACATTCAGCACCATATTTAATAGCTACCTAGTTAAAATAATTACAAAATTACCTGTAAAATAAATCCTAACCTAAGTTACAATTAAACCTAACACTACACTATCAATAAATTAATTAAATAAACTACCTACAATTATCTACAATTAAATCAACTAAACTAAATTACAAAAACAAACAAACACTAAATTACAAAAAATAAAAAAAGATTACAAGAATTTTAAACTAATTACACCTACTCTAAGCCCCCTAAAAAAATAACAAAGCCCCCCAAAATAAAAAAATGCCCTACCCTATTCTAAAATAAAAAGTTAACAGCTCTTTTACCTTAGCAGCCCTTAAAAGGGCCTTTTGCGGGGCATGCCCCAAAGTAAACAGCTCTTTTGCATTTTAAAAAAACATACAATACCCCCCCCAACATTACAACCCACCACCCACATACCCCTAATCTAACCCAAACCCCCCTTAAAAAACCTAACACTAAGCCCCTGAAGATCTCCCTACCTTATCTTCACCGCGCCGGGTATCACCGATCCATCCAGAAGAGGGTCCGACGTCTTCATCCTATTCGTCAAGAAGAGGTCCAGAAGAGGCTCCGAAGTTTTCATCCTATCCGGCAAGAAGAGGACATCTGGACCGGCAGACATCTTCATCCAGGCGGCGTCTTCTATTTTCATCCATCCGGCGCGGAGCGGGACCATCTTGAAGCAGCTGACGTGGATCCATCCTCTTCTTCCCGCGACTCCCGACGAATGAAGGTTCCTTTAAGGGACGTCATCCAAGATGGCGTCCCTGGAATTCCGATTGGCTGATAGGATTCTATCAGCCAATTGGAATTAAGGTAGGAAAAATCTGATTGGCTGATTCAATCAGATTGAGCTCGCATTCTATTGGCTGTTCCGATCAGCCAATAGAATGCGAGCTCAATCTGATTGGCTGATTGGATCAGCCAATCCGATTGAACTTGAATCCGATTGGCTGATTCAATCAGCCAATCAGATTTTTCCTACCTTAATTCCGATTGGCTGATAGAATCCTATCAGCCAATCGGAATTCGAGGGACGCCATCTTGGATGACGTCCCTTAAAGGAACCATCATTCGTTGGGAGTCGCCGGAAGAAGAGGATGGATCCGCGTCGGCTGCTTCAAGATGGTCCCGCTCCGCGCCGGATGGATGAAGATAGAAGAGGCCGCCTGGATGAAGATGTCTACCGGTCCGAATGTCCTCTTCTTGCCGGATAGGATAAGACTTCGGAGCCTCTTCTGGACCTTTTCTTGCCGGATAGGATAAGACTTCGGAGCCTCTTCTGGACCTCTTCTTGCCGGATAGGACGAAGACTTCGGACCCTCTTCTGGACGGATCGGTGATACCCGGCGTGGTAAAGATAAGGTAGGGAGATCTTCAGGGGCTTAGTGTTAGGTTTTTAAGGGGGGTTTGGGTTAGATTAGGGGTATTTGGGTGGTGGGTTGTAATGTTGGGGAGGGGTATTGTATGTTTTTTTAAAATGCAAAAGAGCTGTTTACTTTAGCGTATGCCCCGCAAAAGGCCCTTTTAAGGGCTGGTAAGGTAAAAGAGCTGTTAACTTTTTATTTTAGAATAGGGTAGGGCATTTTTTTATTTTGGGGGGCTTTGTTATTTTTTTAGGGGGCTTAGAGTAGGTGTAATTAGTTTAAAATTCTTGTAATCTTTTTTATTTTTTGTAATTTAGTGTTGTTTTTTTTGCAATTTAGTTTAGTTGATTAAATTGTAGATAATTGTAGGTAGTTTATTTAATTAATTTATTGATAGTGTAGTGTTAGGTTTAATTGTAACTTAGGTTAGGATTTATTTTACAGGTAATTTTGTAATTATTTTAAATAGGTAGCTATTAAATAGTTATTAACTATTTAATAGCTATTGTACCTGGTTAAAATAAATACAAAGTTGCCTGTAAAATAAATATAAATCCTAAAATAGCTACAATATAATTATTAGTTATATTGTAGCTATATTAGGGTTTATTTTATAGGTAAGTATTTAGCTTTAAATAGTATTAATTTATTTAATAAGATTTATTTTCTTTCGTTAGATTAAAATTATATTTAATTTAGGGGGGTGTTAGGGTTAGGGTTAGACTTTAGGGGTTAATACATTTATTATAGTAGCGGTGAGGTCCGGTCGGCAGATTAGGGGTTAATACTTGAAGTTAGGTGTCAGCGATGTTAGGGAGGGCAGATTAGGGGTTAATACTATTTATTATAGGGTTTTTGAGGCGGGAGTGAGGCGGTTTAGGGGTTAATACATTTATTATAGTGGCGGCGAGGTCCGGTCGGCAGATTAGGGGTTAATAAGTGTAGGTAGGTAGCGGCGACGTTGGGGGGGGGGCAGATTAGGGGTTAATAAATATTATGTAGGTGTCGGCGATGTTAGGGGCAGCAGATTAGGGGTACATAGGGATAATGTAGGTTGCGGCGGTGTGCGGTCGGCAGATTAGGGGTTAAAAAATGTAATTATAGTGGTGGCGATGTGGGGGGACCTCGGTTTAGGGGTACATAGGTAGTTTATGGGTGTTAGTGTACTTTAGAGCACAGTAGTTAAGAACTTTATGAACCGGCGTTAGCCCATAAAGCTCTTAACTCCTGCCTTTTTTCTGCGTCTGGAGTCTTGTCGGTAGAGGGTCTAATGCTCACTTCAGCCAAGACTCTAAATACCAGCGTTAGAAAGATCCCATTGAAAAGATAGGATACGCAATTGGCGTAGGGGGATCTGCGGTATGGAAAAGTCGCGGCTGGAAAGTGAGCGTTAGACCCTTTCCTGACTGACTCTAAATACCAGCGGGCGGTAAAAACCAGCGTTAGGACCCCTTAACACTGGTTTGGACGGCTAACGCAGAACTCTAAATCTAGGCGTAAGTTCTTACAGCAGTGGAGTTTAGTACCAACAGCTAAGGAAGTATACAGGTACTCACAGCAGAGGTACTTGGCTTCAGGATAAACAGATGTCACAGTATAGTTGCTTAGACTCAGCAAGCAGATTAACATACAGTTCTTACAGCAGTGGAGTGTAGTACCAACAGCCAAGGAAGTATACAGGTACTCACAGCAAAGGTACTTGGCTTCAGGATAAACATATGTCACAGTATAGTTGCTTAGACTCAGCAGCCAGTTAAGCTTACAGTTCTCACAGCATGGTGATAGACACAGTAGCCAAGTAAGCATACAGGATACAAAAGAATTGTCAGAATACAAGCCAAGGGTCAGTAGCCAGGAAAGCAGTCCAATCTTTCATAAAGCAAAAAGGGGAATCCAGAAGAATGGTCAATCAGCAAGCCGAGTTCAGATGCCAGGGATCCAACAACAAAACAGGAATTCAGGAAACAGAACAGAGGCAAAAACAAAGGAAATCAATCACAATGTCAAGGCACCAAATGAATAGTAAAGCAGCCCTTTATAGCAGAGCTGATTAGAAAAGTACCTGCAGCTGGCAAGCAGGTGGAGCCAGAGAGTAATCCACTGCAGGTAACAGGTCTCCAAAAAGCTGCAAACATAAACAGATACCTCTAGTGGCACAGGAAAAGAGAAACCAGCTGGGAACCAGGAGTCCCAGGTTCAAATCCAGGCACAGCAGTGACATGAGAGTGGCTTGAATGGGACATACCTTCTCATGAGCTTGTGCTACCTTATTGTAGTTGTTTATTTCCTGCCCCTTTTGCGCCTGATGAATTTCTAGGTCTCTATTATGTAGCTTGCGGTTTCATCTTTATGGCCTAGCACTTATGGAGGGCTGGAAGTGATGGCGTAGCTGTTTTATACGGCAATCCCGTATATATCTCTTCTTGATGCAGGGAGACAGGAAGATAGACTACCTGTTGTGTTGCTTTAAATGTTGTCGTGGTCTGTGAGGTTAGTGTTGTCCTCCACCATGACCTTGTGGGCTCCCGGTGTTAAAATTGATCGCGGATGGGGGGGCGGAGCCGACCATGCCCTGAGATGGTCGCATTACCTTAATGCTCCGTAGTTAAAGTGGCACCCAGTGGGTTAATACTCGGTTTGGAACTGCTAACCTGCTCTAAAAGACATCCATGGAGGTGGTGACGGTTCCGGGAGGTAACTGAGGAGAGGAGACAAAAATGTGAACACATTTAAAGCTAATTAAGCACCGGGAAGAAAGCGCGCCCCTGGTGCACTGCCTGGAAACCCCAAACAGCTACTACCATGCAGAGAAGCCCAGCAGTGCAGTAGAGGCTCAGAAGAGACAACGGAGGTCCAGATCAAAGGCTGTGAGCAACGGTCCGGTGAGTGAGAGGTGGAATAACCCACACAGTTACCCAAAAACACTTAAAATTACCCCGGCGAAATAGCGTCCCTGCTAATAAGGCTGGGTGACCCCATCTGACTACAGAGCTCCAATTTACACACAGGGCCTTAAAACGGACTGCCTCTTTTTTCTTTGAAGTATAATAACTGAACTTCGTTACACAGATACAAAAGAACAGACTCAAACAGCCTAAAATAAATAAGAAATAAGGATTAATCTATAATAAACCTAGCTGTGTATTAATAACCCTCACCGGATCTGATCTTGCTGAGGAGAAAAACACCACCTCCATTAGGTATTAAGGATAACAATCCAGCAGAGGAAGGGAGGCCTCGCAGGAGATACATGCTAGGACTCTAGTATCAAACAGGCTATAAAGAGACACAGTCATCTGGTTGGGAACATTTTTGCCACAGCTATTGAGCACTCATATGAAAGCCAAATACACTGTGAGACTCCCTTACAATTTTATACAATTAATCAACAGGCTCACGTGTGAAAAAGACAGAACCTCAAAGAGGCTAATATTTTAATATCAGCAGTATTACTTTCATACAGCGGTAACAGACTAAGGTGCACACGAAGGGAACTCTTTGAAATATAGAAACACAAGCAGACTTCATCTAAAGATATCGAAGCTGCAGGGGGCAGCGAGGTGATCCTACAGTTTATTACAACTAGCTTGCATTTGACGCTCCTAAAATGGCGTCGAGAAGAAGTAATAGGACTGATAAAGGATCCAAAACTGTCAACATATCAAGTACTAAGATGAAGTCATTTTTTTCAAAAATTACAGTCAACCCCTCCAGCGGAAGGAGATGAACCGCAACTGTCACAAGAAGATGTTCCAACTACCCCCTCTCAGGACAAAGAATCCCCTATAACCAGGGCTGATTTGAAAGAACTCCTGACCAGAGCGGATCTCACTAATTTTTTTCAGCAAGTTAATCAGATCCTAAAGGATGGTCTCTCTGGGATAAAGAAAGATGTAGCAGAACTGGGAGGGAGAGTGGCCTATCTAGAGGAACAAGATGAAGAATACACTAATATGCTGGACCTGCTCACGAGGAAAATAGACATGCAAGAATCCCAGATAGAGTTTCTTCAATCTAAACTAGAGGATCTGGACAACCGAGGGAGAAGGCAAAACCTGCGTATAAGGGGCATCCCTGAGAAAATATCTCCAGACATCCTGCAGAGCTTTCTACAGAGAACCTTCAAACATTTAGTTAATGACCAACAAATGGATGATATGCCGCTGGATAGAGCCCACAGAGCTTTAAGGCATCCTCCGAGAGAAGGAGAGCCACCAAGGAATGTAATTCTTCGTTTTAATAAATTCACGGATAAAGAGATCATTATGAATGCAACGAGAAAACAACAATCCTTCCAAATTGATGGGTGCAAGCTACAATTTTATGCGGACCTCAGTCCTATCACACTCCAAAACCGTAAGGAGGTGAGATTCCTTACAACACACCTGAAAGATCAAGGACTGAATTACAGATGGGGGTTCCCGTTCAGTATCAAAGTCATGAAAAATAATAGACTCATCACATACAGATCCTCAGAGGATTTAGAACAATTCTGTAAAGCTTTGGATATACCTCCTCCTTTACCTTCCTCACAAGACCCTGCCAAGACTACTCCTCGGAAAAGAGACACTACACAACCACAGCCTCAAAGAGCCCATTGGATGAAAGCGACTAAGAAGCGATTAAGGGAATCATTACTAGATCAAACTGCACCAGTTGTGGAGCTGGAGACTGGCTGAGCGTCTGGTGTAGTAATTCAGACATTTAGAACTGAGAGAAAGTCTGTATCCCCTAATGTATAGGACATAGACCTCCTAGAACGGAGTGCTCCGAAGGGATATTTTTACAATGCAAAACTGAAATGCTCTAATGTGTATTTTTCATATATGCTGTTTTCTCTTACCTGTTTCCTCTTATTGCTGTGTTTAAGAAATTATATTGCATCTTTGGGGTGTTGCCTTCTGGGTGTCATTCAACCCTTTTGGTTGATTTACCACCCCAACGACTCCCTCCCGCGGGACAGAGTCTAGTTATGGGATTTGTAATCCTCGGTTTAGTATTGTTAGTTTATTTGTTGAAATGTTTTTTGTAGTTTTAACCGAATCTATAATGTTTCTCTCTGTTTATCAATGCACAAGGATCTGTTATACAGCGACTACTACATCCACTGACCTGACTATAAATCATCCATTGCTTGGCCAAGGCGATGCCAACAGGGTAAGGAGAGACATATCTACTACTGCTCCGAAAGTCATGGGAAACATGGTTACTGGGGTGTCCGAGAAGGGCGGAATCAACTCCCATTTTGGGAAAAGGGTAAGCATCTACACACATTTTATAAACAATGGGTTTTGCACATAGGGAGATATTATTAATATCACAGAACTGCAAGGGACTAAACTCACCTACAAAGTGTTCCATAGCACTTAATTGGTTTAAAAGGGAGGGGGCGAACATAGTGTTTATACAAGAGACACACTTTTTGCACAGTAAAGAACCCACTCTTAAATCTCGTGAATTCCCAACCTCTTTTCTCCATTCCCACACCAAAAAGACTAATGGGGTGGGAATACTATTTGACAGGCACACTCCCTTTCAATTGATTGACAAACACGTAGATAAAGAAGGTAGATTTATTATTTTGATAGGCTTACTGTTCAACAGACCAGTCACATTGGCCAATGTTTACTCCCCCAATACGGGCCAAGCCCGATTTATTAAAAGGATAGGAAACAAAATCTTAGATGTTCAGAAGGGGACTCTGATCTTGGGAGGAGATCTAAACGTAGCACTGCTTCCGACGTTGGACTGCTCCCAGGGCAGCAGTTCGGTGGCGGCGGGTACAAGACACTCAATTAACAACACATTACGAAAACTCACGTTGACAGACACCTGGCGTTTTGTACACCCGACCACACGTAACTATTCATTCTACTCCAATCCGGCGAAGTCCTATTCTAGAATAGACTACTGGTTCCTGGAACATAAAAACCTCACAATACTACGGGACTCTAATATACAGTCAATAGCCTGGTCGGACCACGCTTCTGTTTCAGTAACCATAGAGTGGCCCTCAGCACCCACATTGCCCTTCCTGTGGAGACTAGATGAGGCCCGACTTCATGATCCCATTACAACAGCACATACATTAAAAACGATGACAGAATATTTCCAGACTAATTTAAATACCTCTAATGAGACCTCTTCGGTCTGGTTAGCACATAAAGCAGTCATGAGAGGTCACTTCATGAAAGATAAAGCTACCCATAAACGCATGACCAACATCACATACACACAATTATTAAAAAAGCTCCAGACGGATTAATTAGCCCACAAAAATAACCCCCAAAATAAGGATCTACTACAGGTTCTAAATGATTTGAGGGAACAAATAAGAAACCACCTAAACAAGGAAGCATGTAGAAAGGCATTATATCTGAAAAAACTCTACTATCAGGGGGGGAATAAGGCAGGAACATTGCTGGCGAGGGCATTAAAATGCAAATCCCTACAAAATGATATATTCAACTTAATAGATAACCTACCATCGAATAAAAGCCCCGGACCTGATAGGTTTTCCAACAAATGATACAAACAATATAAGGAACAGTTAGCCCCACACTTACTAGCTCTTTTTAATCAAATAGATGTTTCTGGTCATCTCCCTAAAGAATTCTTTGAAGCCCACATTACGGTAATACCCAAACCAGGAAAATCCCCTAAACTTGCTAGTAATTACAGGCCTATATCTTTATTAAATACAGACCTCAAAATTTACACAAAGGGGGGCGGTGCCTAGCTGAGCTCTAAGATGGAGGCATAGTGAGAGAGCTCCGTACTGTCATGAGCAAGATAGCAGTTTTTAAATGGCCATAATGTTATACAGAGCCACAAATCTGTGAGATAACTAGGACACAAGGCTGGCATGAGAGTAACAGCAACAAATCACCTCCGTAAAGTTTCTCAGAATCATGAGAAGCGGCAGAGACATGGCGGCCTACGCAACATGCAACTCACACTACCCGGTGTGAACTAATACCCCAGAATACAGCCGCGCTAATTACACAGGAGACCCGGCGCAGGAGACCCTTGATAACTCACCTCTGCAGACGGCACCACACGGGAGTATATCAGAAACACCGCAATGTAACGCGGTACTTAGATAACAACTCAGAAGAAGTGCTCCGCCATTACCACGTGGGTAAGCTAATGTGAAAGCACCCGACACACAGAGTCTCGCACAACACCCCAGGACTTTCATAAAAAGCAGCCCACACTGTCAGAAACATATTTCTTCAGCAGTGGAGCTGCATGCACTACATAATCTATGCTGGATCTTTGTTAAACTACACACGCTGACACATAGTTAGTTGAGACTATGACTTAGAGCAGCATATGTTTTCATAGAACCTGTGGGAGCTACATCTAAAATATATTCAGACCGCACTGGGAAGATTCCAATGAGGATCTTAATCACAAACTTAACTAAGCACTATTAGAAAGTGAGGGACAGTGAGTAAAACAGACAGCCTGAAACGCTCTTGATCACAATCTGGATCACTGATCTCTAACAAGGGCAACATATATTAAAGTCAGAATAAATAAAGGCAAGACCTGATTAACTCCTAAACTTGAGGGAGCACCATTACATAACAATATAAAACTGCCCTACATCCCAAACAGGGAATTGCACGGACATTAACCCAACAATATACAAATATGTCTGTGAGGAGAGCCTGTAAGCTGGACAAAATCTCAAAAACTACTCCTGTAAACTCTTTTTTCAAACAAACAAAAGCAACTAAAAGCTCTGAAAATATGGAAACAGATAACGAAGACGATGTTGAGATAGAATCAAATGCAACAATTCAGGCAGATCAGATACCAGTAACAAAAGCTGATCTACAGTCGCTGGTCTCCAAACAGGACATTAATATAAACTTTGAGAAATTATGGAACAAGATGGATACTTTCCACTCTTCAATGACCGCCAGCCTCAAAGAAATTAAAAATGATATTACAGAAATTGGCAACAGGGTAGACACGATAGAAACACAGCAAGAAGAAATGGCAGAGGATATTTCTGCACTATCTCAATCCCTGTCCTCACAACAGCAAGAGATTATAGACCTCCATGAAAAGATGGAAGACATGGAGAATAGATCTCGAAGGTGCAACCTGCGCCTTAAAGGAATCCCGGAAACTGTACTAAACAAAGATCTTAACGAATATCTCCAACAGTTGTTCCGTGCCATCTCGGGAGACAACTCAGTCGACTCCTTCCAAATAGAGAGAGCACACAGAGCTCTCAGAGCCAGACCTAAAGATTATATGCCACCCAGGGACGTCATAGTCCGTATGCTGCGGTTCCCCGAGAAAGAGAAAATTATGCAAGCATCTCGCAAGAATCCCACATTCAAATTCCAGGGCAATGTGGTGCAATTCTACCAAGACCTATGTATACGCACTCTACAGCGACGCACCATGTTAAGACCACTCACCTTACTATTGCGGAGAAACCAGATACCATATCGTTGGGGATTCCCTTTTGCATTAATGGTAACGAAAGATGGGAAGACAACATTGATCAAAAATCTGGAGGAAGTCCCAACAGCATGTAAAAGTCTGGGACTGGAGTTACCAGACTTCTCATCGAGCGCAACACATTCAAGAGAGCCGACCTCCACCAACCTGAAAGGTACACCCTCTAGGAGCAAATGGTCAGAGGTCACTAAAGGCAGAAATTCCAAAACTTAAGAGGACTGCCCAGATCTTGGTCCTAAAATAACAGCCCAACCATTTACCCACTAAACCAGGCTGGGTAACTCTCCCTATAGGAGACAGACTCTGACCCCCATAGGCTACATTGATGTTTTTCCCCTTTTGGGTGTTTTTTTTTTTCTTTCTTTTCCTCTGGTAGCCCAGCAAAATATATAGACTGATAAGGAAAGGAACCTTGGGTTCAGGTTGCATGTATCCTTTTTCACGTACACTAAGCTCTGATATGAACTTGATTTATATAAGTTAGTTGTGTAACTCTACTTTGCTCAACTGGTAGTGACTTGCCCTGCAAAAATGGTTATTTAAAGGAATAGTGTAGGATGTCAGTGCTCAGCAGTGCACTCTCTCCTCTCCATCCCCACTGATTATTTATCACACCTTTACCCTCCTTTTTCTCCTTGGCAATACCTTGCCGCATCTTCTTTTTCAAATCTGATCCACGCCCCCCTAATTCTTCTTCCCTCTTTTTCTTCAATTGGTAACCTATTTGTGACACCTATTGAATTGTCGTTAAAGTTAAAGTTGTTTACTTGTTCATGTTAATTATGAATGTTGTTATTTACCACCTTGTTTACTCTATCCAACATTTTTTTATAAGTCATGAAATCAGCTCTCACCAGATGGACTCCCTCACTAGAGGACTAGATGACTTCTATTACAATTACATGGTCAATCAAAAGACTGGTAAAACCTCCAGAATACGCTCTCACAGGGGTCAGGTAAGACAAAAACACCGGACACATTCCTTACGCTTCCACATAAACTTCTGTAGTACAGAACACACAAGATGACGGTCCCAAACATAAACCTAGTCTCGCATAATGTGAGAGGCCTACACTCAAATATCAAAAGACGCACAGCCTTGTCCCAGTATAAAAACCTACACGCTAATATGATCTTTCTCCAGGAGACCCACTTCACGACAGCCTCAACCCCTAAATATTGGACAAAGGACTATAACTATCACTTCCATGCCACTTCACCTACTAAAAAGAGGGGGGTATCTATCCTGATCCATCGCTCACTCCCATTTACGCATGGGGAAACAATAGCAGACAAAGAAGGGAGATATCTAATAGTTCAAGGGCAAATACAGGGAGTAGATGTGGTGCTATGTAATATCTATGCGCCAAATGAAAAACAAAATAAATTCATGAGATTGATATCCCACTTACTAACTAACTGGTCCCAGATGCGCATTATCCTAGCAGGAGATTTTAACTTAGACTTACAGAACTTGACATACAAACACCCTAACAATCTGTCCAAAAAAAATATGAGACTGCGATCTATGGCAACCACCACTATAGATATCTTAAACCCACACGCCCTGATAGACACATGGAAGACTCTATATGGCATAACCTCTGACACCACTTATTACTCCGCAGCCCACAAGAAATACTCTAAAATAGATTACATTTTTATAAGCCAGTTGCTTCAACCGGTCCTTCGCTCAGCTAACATCCACACATGTGTGTGGTCTGACCACTCCATCTCACAGATTCAACTGGGGGAGCTAAGAGTCCCACACAGGTTACAGTCCTGGACCTATGATCCCTCCTGCCTACAAAACCCACAAACCAAAACTACTCTTATGAAGGCACTGGGAGAGTACTGGAATATTAATTTGGGATCGACCTCTAACCCTATATCCGTTTGGGCAGCTCATAAGTCGGTGGTCAGAGGCCTACTCATTAAAGAAAAAACTATATATAAAAAGAAAATTAGAACACATCTATCTCAGCTGAATGCGGAGATAGAGGAACTAGAGCGTACACATAAATTGACATTATCCAATGCCACACTTCAATCACTCCAACTCAAAAAACAAGCACTAGCAAAATACATGAATGAAAATTCTGTCAAAATGGCACACAAACTAAATACGAATTATTTTCTATATGCGAATAAACCTGACAGATACCTGGCCAAAAAAATTAGGGATTTACACCAGGCCTCTTCCATCCCAACACTGATAGGAACAGAGGGCACCCCAACATCCCACCCTCAAGAGATAGTGGACACCTTTGCCAGATATTATGGACAACTATATGATGGTCTTAAGGTGTCCCACTCTATTGCCACTCGAGACCTATGCAGAAATTTCCTAAACACTGCCGCACTGGGTAAAATTACGGAGCAAGACCGTGACAGGTTAAACGCTAAAATCACCCAAGGAGAAATAGTAGAAGTCTTAAGAGATCTCAAACCAGGGAAGGCGTCAGGCCCAGATGGTTTCCCGGGAGAATATTATAAATTATTTAAATCCACACTAATTCCCCATTTAGTTAAGTTCGCGAACCATATCATGGAAGGTCACGACATTCCGGTAGAACTGCTTCAAGCCAAAATAGTAGTAATACCAAAACCCGGAAAAAACCCTAAATATTGCCCTAGCTACAGACCCATATCCCTTATAAACCAAGACATAAAAATAGTGACTAAAATTCTGGCCAACCGACTTAAACAGATAATACCAACTATAGTACACCCAGACCAAGTGGGTTTCATCACGGGGAGGGAAGCCCCTGACAATATAAGGAGGATGACAGCGGTGGTGGACCATCTGACTGAGAGGGGAGTGCCTTCTCTGCTCCTAGCCTTGGATGCGGAGAAGGCATTCGATAGGGTGGATTGGCAGTACATGTGGACAGTGATGGAAGATTTGGGAATTAGAGGCCCCTTCCTAACAGCGATAAAAAATGTTTATTCTAACCCTACAGCAAGAGTTGGGGCAATAGGACACCAATCTACAACAATAAATATTAAAAACGGAACTAGGCAGGGGTGCCCCCTGTCGCCTCTCCTATTTGCCCTATGTATCTAGCCCCTGGCAGCAACTATAAGAAATAGAGTGGATATCTCTAGTTTACAAATTTGCAAGATTACCCACAAAGTAACTCTATTCGCAGATGACGTCCTACTGACTCTAACCAAGCCTCTGCTGTCCCTACCTAATTTATATGATATTATAGACACATTTTCCATCATCTCGGGATACAAAATAAATCTAGACAAATGCGAGGCCCTCCCTATAAACCTCCCTAAACACACAATCAAACTAATAGAAGCCAACTTCGAATTCAAATGGATGACAAAAAGCATTAGGTACTTGGGAATTAATTTGACCCCCCATTCTAGTGATCTTTACAAACACAACTATACACCTCTATTTAGACAGATTCGCTCAGATCTAAGCAGGTGGCAAACGTACAACTTTTCGTGGTATGGCAGACTATCCTCTATAAAAATGAATGTGCTACCACGAATCTTATATTTATTTAGAACTCTCCCAATTAAAGTTAATAAGCAAGATATAGACTCACTACAAGGAGCCCTCCATAGCTACATAAGAGACAAAAAACAGGCGAGAATCCCATCCCAAATACTATCACGACACAGGAAATTAGGAGGGGTGGGACTACCTAATCTTTACGACTATTACAAAGCCTCTAGGTTGGCTCAGATTTCATTGTGTGGTAGAAGGGATAAATATATCATTTGGCCGGACATAGAAGCGACATTGGGAGGGTTAGATTCCCCAGAAGACATTATATGGAACTGGGGGGCTACGGGGGAAGACACAAGACGAAGCTCAGCGATAACAAAGCTTTCGGCCCATGAGTGGCATATAGCAGCCAAGATCCCTGGTATGTTTCCCAAGATCTCCCTGCAAAAACCCCTGAAATATTTGGTGACAGATGACTGTAGACCTAGTATTAATAAATGGGTGAATAAAGGATTCTATAGAGTTGCAGATATTGTTAAGAAAGGAGTTCCCCTATCATTCTTACAACTTAGACAACAACTAGGCCCGATTCCTTTACGCTGGTTCCAGTACTTACAGGTTACCTCGGCAACGAGAGCATATCTATCGGGATCTACCCCGCAGGTTTCCACTACCTTGGAGAGATTAAGTAGTACACCTAAAAGATCGAAACACGCAATCTCACAGATATATTTAGAACTACAAAAAGCTAGGTCTGGATCCAAAAATACTTTAATGCTTAGATGGGAAACAGAAACGGGAATAGATTGGGAGCAGGACGTTTGGGAGAAGGTACTCTTTGAATCAAGTAAAAACCTACTGAGTGCAGACCTCAGAGAAAACATTATAAAAACCTCCTTCAGGTGGTACTTAACACCTATTCGGACGTCCCACTCAAATAGAACAGGTTCTAGCCTTTGCTATAGAGGGTGTGAAGAGAGGGGATCGTACCTACACATGTGGTGGGAGTGCCCGAGAGTCAAAGAATTATGGGTCAAAATTTCTGCATTTTTGAGCGACTTACTAGACGAACACATAACACTTGAAGCCTCTCAGGCCTTACTACACGATAAGATACCTAGATTAAACAAACACATCAATGCATTTATTAGAATAGTATGCACTATAACTAGAACTAGTATAGCAAAATACTGGAAAATAGGCACCCCCACATGGAATGAAATCCTAATTAAAATTTGACAGACATACTCCCTATATGAAACAGCAGCGTTTATACAAAACACGTCAGACTCGTTCCAAAAAATTTGGTATTATTGGATTCTGAGGGGTGAAAAGAGGAAAGTTTCAGATGGGGGCATCACACAAGTAGGAGACGGTTAGCCCATTGAGAGAATTAGGGGAAACGGAGAAAAAAGACCCTGTGAGAGCGAGAGAGCGAAAGGCGCCTAACAATATATCATCGGGCAGTAATACTGGAGATAAGTATTATATTTTGTATGTAACCATGCTTATATGTGAACTGGTGGTGTTTACTGTTATTGTTTTTCACTGTTAATTATTTTGCATTTTAACATCTAGACTTTCTATAGAGTTTAAATAGTTGGGCGTAAGCTCACCTGATGGCCTTCCTTAAAAGGTCACACACTATTCACCCTCCTCATTCTGGAACTGCACAAGGACCTATTTGGAAAGACCTATGGGTCCCCCCTTTGTTTTGTGTGGTCTTTTTTGAGTTCCTCCGCAGATCAAGGACACAGGATTATTCATATGAACTCCTACAGGAGACCATAACTCGGAAAGTCGTGGGGGAATCAACCGAAACTGCAGCCTATTAGTAACTCTTTCTGCTTATCCCCATGACCCTTGTGTATCCCACCAACATAGGAGTGTGTGGCCTTTGTTCAAGATTGGTTATCGTCCGGTTAATTACTATGAGACTTTGCATCTTTAAACATATAACCTGTAATAGATATCTTGTATTCTCATTCAAGAAGGAGGCTAAATATTGTATAATTGGCAACTCTTCCTCTTTCTTTTTGGTTTGTAACCTTTATAAATGCTCAATAAAAAATTATTAAATCTAAAATTTACACAAAGATTTTAGCAGACAGGTTAAATAAAATTCTCCCCCAAATTATTCACACAGATCAATCGGGTTTCGTCCCTGGCAGGGAGGCGAGGGATAATACCATCAGGGCCCTCCAACTAATTGAACATGCCAAGGTAACTAACACTGAAATGATGATAATATCAACAGATGCCGAAAAGGCGTTTGATCATCTAGACTGGGAATTTTTATTCGCCACATTAAGCAAGGTGGGATTAGGAGAAAAAATGATCCAGAGAATAAGGTGCCTATATCATTCTCCCACGGCAAAGGTTAGAGTTAACGGTCTGGTCTCGGAACCATTTACTATAGGCAATGGAACGAGACAGGGCTGCCCCCTCTCGCCTATCTTGTTCATCATTAGCATGGAGGTACTAGCGCAAAGATTCAGAAATAACCCAAACATAACTGGGATAAAAATAGGCCCATTAGACTTCAAGCTTTCTATGTACGCTGACGATGTCCTTTTCACTCTCTCCTCCCCAGAGTCCTCAATCACAGCGGTAATGCAGGAACTTAAAAAGTTTGGTGAATTTTCCAACTTTTTAATTAATGAGCAAAAGTCAGAAATATTAAACGTCTCTCTATCAAAAATAAAGTTTAAATCCCTTTTAGAAAACTGTGCACTGAGGCATCAGCCTAAGGCCATAAAGTATTTAGGAATATACCTGACTCCACACCCAAAACATCTTCTACAACTTAATTTCACAAATCTTATTAACACAATATCCCAAGACCTACAGACATGGAAAGACTGCCCATTTTCATAGTGGGGGAGATTGCAGATCCTTAAAATGAATGTCCTCCCTAGAGTGTTATATGCTATCCAAGCAGTACCCATAGCCCTATCACATAACTTTTTAGCACAAACGCAGAGGGTTCTAGACCAATTTGTATGGGGGAAAATAAAGCCTAGAATTAAAAAGATGACAATGTATAGAGGGGTTGGGGAGGGAGGATTGGGTTTGCCTCACATTGAGATTTATTATCAAGCTGTCAGCCTTGAGAGAATAATAGACTGGCATAGGAACAAAGAAAGAAAGGCCTGGGTACCAATGGACTCCCACATTTTACATACACCACATCCCGGAGCAATATGTTGGATAGCCAAGCAGAGCAGACCACCGTGGTTAAAGTCCTACCCTATACTCGCATGTTTTTGATGTATGGGACACTATAGTTAAAAAAAACACCCAGAAATCTCCACATTGGGGTCCCCTATGTCCCCCATTTCTCCAAATGCGGAGTTGATGGGGGGCATTAAATTTGACCAACAGAACTCTAACACTTGGGAAATGGGATTCACAGCTCCACTGTGCTCTTTAACTAAAGATGGCAAGCTTAAAAACAGACAGGAACTAACAGACATATTAGGAGGTGTATTTACAAACTGGTTGAAATACAGTCAAATACACCATTTCATACACACGCAGCCACAGAAAGAATCATTGCTCAGGAGCTTAACTCCATTTGAATTGGTTTGGTGTATTTTTCATAGCATTAGGAAATCTTCCTTTTCCACAAGGTTTATTGAAACCAACTTTAAACTATTAACTAGGTGGTACCTCACCCCCTCCAGACTAAAAAGCATTTTTTCCTCCTCGTCAGAACTTTGTTGGCGAGGATGCGGGGTGAAGGGAACCCTCATGCATATTTGGTGGGAATGCCCCAGAATACAGCCATTTTGGGAGATGATCCAGAATAACATTAAAATTATATTGAGCCTTAGGGAAGAATATGTTTTAAAACCGGAAATCGCACTGTTAAATCTCCCTCCTACATGCAAATGTAGATTGAGACGTAGACTAGTTCAATTAACATTAAACACAGCCAGACTGTTAGTCGCTAGGGGTTGGAAGTCTCCGGATTGCCCTTCATTTAAGACTTGGTTAACCCATATGAAAGACACTATGATGATGGAGGAATATGGATATTTTAAAGCTAATAATATGGCTTTTTTCCTTGATCTTAAATTTATATGGGAAGACATACAACATAAACTGCCTCTCAATACTAAGACTTCTTCCCAAGACTCTAATGTGACGTGAGTAGGATAACGCCAGACCCGGAATTGACAAACACCTGGTATCGCCTTCGCTACCCCCTCACCCCCACATGGCCCTCGTAGGGCTCAGTAACTGACAGATTCACCGGAGACCCTATGGATAAGTAACAAGATGTAACTTCTTCCTTTTTTATTCAGGTCCAAATGTGTCTCAGCTCCTATATGTATCAGAGATTCAGTAATTTAGTTAGTTTGGTTATTTGGTTTGTATTTATTCTTATATACTCCTCAAGGTCTTATTGGTTTGTTGGTGTAGTAGAACGTTTATGATAATACTGTATCAAGTTTTGGAAAATTACAGTTGCACAGAGATCAGTGGATCCACAAAACAAATTAATGTTTTACAAGTACAAGAATTGTATGTAATGTTCTTTTTTCTTTTGTGTTATTTATAAAACACAATAAAGACGAATATATAAAAAAAAAAAATAATTTATAGCGGATGTTGATCTGTTGTTTCCACGGGGTTCCGGATCTATTGTGGACGATATGTCCCCTTACTGGAGTGTCTTTATGTGATTTTTCTAGTGGAGTCCGCTCAAAATCACTTTTGTGACATCTCTGACCGTGGCAAAACTCCGCCCCAAAGCATTCTTTTTAAAGGGACGTAAACCCAATTTTTTCTTTAATAATTCAGGTAGAGCATACAATTTTAAACAACTTTCTAATTTACTTCTATGATCACATTTCTAATTTCTAATTTACTATGATTTATAACCCTTTAAATGAGAAATAGAATTCACAGATTTGCAGGAAGTTGTTGAATATATTACGCTAGACTGTATGAATGAAGATGATTTGTAAGAAGAATGTTGTTGTACCAAACAACTGTATCAAATTGTAAAATAAAGTGTTTTTTTTTTTTTTAGTAACAACTGTATAATTTGTCAATTTCCTACATTAAATTTGTTGATTCCTTAATCTTCCTTATTTTTTTAAAAGTATAGTTGAAAACCCTAAATATGGGAGCTTAATAAATCAAGACAGAATGCCACTTGCTAAAGATACCAGAAGGGTGTCAATTACCGGAATCTTAGAGAAACAAGCAACCATGTGAAAAAAAGGCTTCCTCACTTTCAAATAGAAATGGTATTAATTGGTATGAAGAAACTAGATATTAAGGGCTCTATATTAGACTTTCTGTTATGTTTCATATTATGGTGTATGCCTGTGATAATGTCCCTTTTCCTCATCCATGCATAAAACATATTAAATTTGCCCCCCACACACACACACAGCAACCAATCGCCTAGATTACGAGTTTTGTCGGTAATGCTGTGCGGGGCTAACGAGCAGTTTTCCCTCACCGCTTACCTACAGACAACGCTGGTATTACGGGCTTCTTTAAACCCGGCGTTAGCCGCAAAAAGGTGAGCGTAGAGCAAAATTTAGCTCCACATCTCACCTCAATACCAGCTCTGCTTAAGTCAGCGGTAAGCTGTTGTAACGTGCTCGTGCACGATTTCCCCATAGGAATCAATGGGGCAGATTCAGCTGTAAAAAAACCTAACACCTGCAAAAAAGCAGCGTTCAGCTCCTAACGCAGCCCCATTGATTCCTATGGAGAAAGGAATTTTATGTCTACACCTAACACCCTAACATGAACCCTGAGTCTAAACACCCCTAATCTTACACTTATTAACCCCTAATCTGCCATCCCCGACATCGTCGCCAACTACATTATAATTATTAACCCCTACTCTGCTGCCCCCAACATCGCCGAACCCAACATTATATTTATTAACCCCTAATCTGCCCCCCAACGTCGCAACAACCTACCTTCACTTATTAACCCCTAATCTGCCGCTGCCAACGTTGCCACCACTATAATAAAGTTATTAACCCCTAAACCTAAGTCTAACCCTAGCACTCCCCTAATTTAAATATAATTTAAATACATCTAAATAAAATAACTACAATTAAATAAATGATTCCTATTTAAAACTAAATACTTACCTGTAAAATAAACCCTAAGATAGCTACAATATAACTAATAGTTACATTGTAGCTAGTTTAGAGTTTATTTTTATTTTACAGGCAACTAGCTACAATAGTTATTAAAAAGTTATTAACTATTTAATAGCTACCTAGTTAAAATAAGTACAAATTTACCTGTAAAATAAAACCTAACCTAAATTACAATTACACCTAACACTACACTATCATTAAATAAATTAAGCAAATTACCTACAATTAACTTAAATAAACTAAAGTATGAAACCCCCCACTAAATTACAGAAAATAAAAAAATAATTACAAGAATTTTAAACTAATTACACCTACTCTAATCCCCCTAATAAGATAAAAAAGCCCCCCAAAATAAAAAAATTCCCTACCCTATACTAAATTACAAATATCCCTTAAAAGGGCTTTTTGCGGGACATTGCCCCAAAGTAATCAGCTCTTTTACCTGTAAAAAAAAACACAATACCCCGACATTAAAAGCCACCACCCACACACCCAACCCTACTCTAAAACCCACCCAATCCCCCCTTAAAAAAACCTAACACTACCCCCTTGAAGATCACCCTACCTTGAGACGTCTTCACCCAGCCGGGCACAAGTGGACCTCCAGAGGGACAGAAGTCTTCATCCGATCCGGGCAGAAGAGGTCCTCTAAGCGGCAGAAATCTTCATCCAGATGGCATCTTCTATCTTCATCCATCCGGAGCGGAGCGGGTCCATCTTCAATCCAGCCGACGCGGAGCATCCTCTTCAAACGAAGTCCAAGTGAAGAATGAAGGTTCCTTTAAATGACGTCATCCAAGATGGCGTCCCTTGAACTCCGATTGGCTGATAGGATTCTATCAGCCAATCGGAATTAAGGTAGGAAAAATCCTATTGGCTGATCCAATCAGCCAATAGGATTGAGATCGCATTCTATTGGCTGATTGGAACAGCCAATAGAATGCAAGCTCAATCCTATTGGCTAATTGGATCAGCCAATAGGAATGAACTTTAATCTTATTGGCTGATTGGATCAGCCAATAGGATTTTTCCTACCTTAATTCCGATTGGCTGATTGAATCCTATCAGCCAATCGGAATTCAAGGGACACCATCTTGGATGACGTCATTTAAAGGAACCTTCCTTCTTCGCTTGGATTTCGTTTGAAGAGGATGCTCCGCGTCGGCTGGATTGAAGATGGACCCGCTCCGCTCCGGATGGATGAAGATAGAAGATGCCGTCTGGATGAAGACTTCTGCCGCTTGGAGGACCTCTTCTGCTTGGATCGGATGAAGACTTCTGTCCCTCTGGAGGTCCACTTGTGCCCGGCTGGGTGAAGACGTCTCAAGGTAGGGTGATCTTCAAGGGGGTAGTGTTAGGTTTTATTAAGGGGGGGTTGGGTGGGTTTTAGAGTAGGGTTGGGTGTGTGGGTGGTGGGTTTTAATGTTGGGGGTTATTGTTTTTTTTTTACAGGTAAAAGAGCTGATTACTTTGGGGCAATGCCCCGCAAAAAGCCCTTTTAAGGGCTATTTGTAATTTAGTATAGGGTAGGAATTTTTTTTATTTTGGGGGGCTTTTTTATTTTATTAGGGGGATTAGAGTAGGTGTAATTAGTTTAAAATTCTTGTAATTATTTTTTATTTTCTGTAATTTAGTGGGGGTTTTTTTCGTACTTTAGTTTATTTAATTTAATTGTAGTTAATTGTAGGTAATTTAGTTAATTTATTTAATGATAGTGTAGTGTTAGGTGTAATTGTAATTTAGGCTAGGATTTATTTTACAGGTAAATTTGTACTTATTTTAACTAGGTAGCTATTAAATAGTTAATAACTATTTACTACTATTGTACCTAGTTAAAATAAATACAAAGTTGCCTGTAAAATAAATATAAACCCTAAGCTAGCTACAATGTAACTATTAGTTATATTGTATCTAGCTTAGGGTTTATTTTATAGGTAAGTATTTAGTTTTAAATAGGAATAATTTATTTAATTGTAGTAATTTTATTTCGTTTTATTTAAATGATATTTAAGTTAGGGGGGTTAGACTTAGGTTTAGACTTAGGTTTAGGGGTTAATAAATTTAATATAGTAGCGGCGACATTGGGGGCGGCAGATTAGGGGTTAATAAATGTAGATAGGTGTCGGCGATGTTAGGGACGGCAGATTAGGGGTTAATAAAATTTAACTAATGTTTGCAAGGCGGGAGTGCGGCGGTTTAGGGGTTAATATATTTATTAAAGTGGCGGCGATGTCCGGTCGGCAGATTAGGGGTTAAAAACTTTAAGTGTTTCCAATGTGGGGGGGGGGGGCTCTGTTTAGGGGTTAATAGGTAGTTTATGGGTGTTAGTGTACTTTTTATCACTTTAGTTAAGAGTTTTATGTTACGGAGTTAGCCCATAAAACTCTTAACTACTGACTTTTAAATGCGGTAGGAGTCTTGACAGGAGAGGCTGTACCGCTCACTTCTTCCAAGTAATACCGGCTTTAGGCAAATCACATTATAAAGATAGGATACGCAATTGACGTAAGGGGATTTGCGGTAAGCTCGAGTCGCAGAAGAAAAGTGAGCGGTACACCTGTACCTGCCAGACTCGTAATACCAGCGGGCGTTAAAAAGCAGCGTTGGGACCTCTCAACGCTGCTTTTTAAGGCTAACGCAAGACTTGTAATCTCGCCGATAGTTATTTACCCAAAGGGTCAATACTTAAAGGGACAGTCTACTTGAATTTTTTTATTGTTTAAAAAGATAGATAATCCCTTTATTAACCATTCCCCAGTTTTTCATAACCAACACTGTAATATTAAAGGGACAGTCTAGTCAAAATTGAACTTTCATGATTCAGATAGGGCATGTCATTTTAAACAACTTTCCAATTTACTTCTATTATCTAATTTGCTCAATTCTTTAGATATCCTATGTTGAAGAAATAGCAATGCACATGTGTGAGCCAATCACACGAGGCCTCTATGTGCAGCAACCAATAAGCAGCTACTGAGCATATCTAGATATGCTTTTCAGCAAGTGATATCAAGAGAATGAAGCAAATTAGATAATAGAAGTAAATTAGAAACTTGTTTAAAATGACATGCTCTTTCTAAATCACAAAAGAAAAAATGTGGGTTTCATGTCCCTTTAATATACTTTTTACCTTGGTGATTAACTTGTATCTAAGCCTCTGCAGACTGCCCCTATCTCAGTTCTTTTGACAGACTTGCATTTCAGCCAATCAGTGTTGACTCTTAACTCCACGGAACGAGCACAATGTTATCAATATGACACACATGAACTAGAGCTGTCTAGGTTTAGCTTTCATCAAAGAATACAACGAGAACAAAGCAAATTTAATGATAAAAATAAATTGGAAAGATGTATAAACTTGCATGTCCTATCTAAATCATGAAAGTTTAATTTTGGCTAGACTGTCCCTTTAATCATGTACTTTAATAGAGTCATGCAGCATACTAATGGTATTAAAGGGACATAGTAGGTAACCTTTATCATGCATGCATGTGAAAAAACAAGCATTAATGGTGTACATTTCAATCTGCGCACATGGCTTTCCAAAATATATAGTATAACAAATTTTTCACACTGAAAGCATTTTGGGCCAGATTACAAGTGTAAGGAGTTAATCGCGGGTGTTTGTGCGCATTAGGGATTTTTGCTCATATTACAAGTTGAAAGTAAAGCGATCACTTGAGTGCAATTGAAGTTAACGCGAACTTAGAGCTCTGGTTAACTGTTTTGGGAAACAAAAACAATGTAATTAAACACAAAATATATTGCAAAATACAGTTACATTCATAATAACACCATCTAATAAAAATTATTAAAAAAATATATTGTACAAAAAAGTTATAAGGGCTTAAAGATATGAGGACTCGGGTGTTAGAAAAAAAAGGCAGGCAAAGGGCTTTAACATAGATACATACATATACGTATTTACAGATATGTATATATGTATGTATGTATCTATATACGTGTACATATGTATTTATATATGTATTTACAGACATATAAACACATAAATACATATGTATACATCTATAGACATATATAGAAGTGCAATATTCATATTTAACCTTTTGAGTGCTAAGCACTTTCCCACCTGGGTGCTAAGATTTTTTAATGTTATTTTTATTGTTTATTTTTGTTTAACTTTTTTTATTTTTCCCCCAGACCCCCAAGACTTATTCTGTTGGAAAGGTTAGACGATTACCTTTCCAATGGTGGGTCTTGGGGGTCTGTAGCTGCGTAGATGCCTGAGATACAGGCTTCTAAGCAGTATGCCCCCTGCTCCTATACTTAACATTGTTAAGTATAAATAAAGTTACGCGGTGACGTCATCACATTATTGCGTGTGACGTCACCACACAAAACGGGAAGCTCCGGCGATGCCTGTAACTCTACAGGCACGATCGCCGGGGTAGGAGCGGGTGGGAGCCCCCAGATCTCCCTCAAGGCGGGAGAGTGCTAGTGACGGCTCTGAGCCGTCATTAGCACCAGAGTTGGAAACTCTGTGATGGCTCAGAGCCGTCATAAGCACTCAAAGGGTTAATAATGGTTTAACTATGTATTTACTGTAAATATTTCACATCACAATGTTCTGCACATAGCAGAATATATTCTATGGCCTAGATTTAGAGTTCGGCGGTAGCCGTCAAAACCAGCGTTAGAGGCTCCTAACGCTGGTTTTGGCCGCCCGCTGGTATTTGGAGTCAGTGATTAAAGGGTCTAACGCTCACTTTTCAGCCGCGACTTTTCCATACCGCAGATCCCCTTACGTCAATTGCGTATCCTATCTTTTCAATGGGATCTTCCTAACGCCGGTATTTAGAGTCGTTTCTGAAGTGAGCGTTAGAGCTCTAACGACAAAACTCCAGCCGCCTGAAAATAGCAGGAGTTAAGAGCTTTCTGGGCTAACGCCGGTTCATAAAGCTCTTAACTACTGTACCCTAAAGTACACTAACACCCATAAACTACCTATGTACCCCTAAACCGAGCTCCCCCCACATCGCCGCCACTCGATTAAAATTTTTTAACCCCTAATCTGCCGACCGCCACCTACGTTATACTTATGTACCCCTAATCTGCTGCCCCTAACCCCGCCGACCCCTGTATTACATTTATTAACCCCTAACCTGCCCCCCACAACGTCGCCGCCAGCTACTTAAAATAATTAACCCCTAATCTTCCGACCGCAAAGCGCCGCCACCTACGTTATCCCTATGTACCCCTAATCTGCTGCCCCTAACACCGCCGACCCCTATATTATATTTATTAACCCCTAATCTGCCCCCCTCAACGTCGCCGACACCTGCCTACACTTATTAACCCCTAATCTGCCGAGCTGACCTTAGCGCTACTATAATAAAGTTATTAACCCCTAACCCGCCTCACTAACCCTATCATAAATAGTATTAACCCCTAATCTGCTCTCCCTAACATCGCCGACACCTAACTTCAATTATTAACCCCTAATCTGACGACCGGAGCTCACCGCTATTCTAATAAATGTATTAACCCCTAAAGCTAAGTCTAACCCTAACACTAACACCCCCCTAACTTAAATATAATTTACATCTAACGAAATTAATTAACTCTTATTAAATAAATGATTCCTATTTAAAGCTAAATACTTACCTGTAAAATAAATCCTAATATAGCTACAATATAAATTATAATTATATTATAGCTATTTTAGGATTAATATTTATTTTACAGGCAACTTTGTAATTATTTTAACCAGGTACAATAGCTATTAAATAGTTAAGAACTATTTAATAGTTACCTAGTTAAAATAATAACAAATTTACCTGTAAAATAAATCCTAACCTAAGATATAATTAAACCTAACACTACCCTATCAATAAATTAATTAAATAAACTACCTACAATTACCTACAATTAACCTAACACTACACTATCAATAAATTAATTAAACACAATTGCTACAAATAAATACAATTAAATAAACTAGCTAAAGTACAAAAAATAAAAAAGAACTAAGTTACAAAAAATAAAAAAATATTTACAAACATAAGAAAAATATTACAACAATTTTAAATTAATTACACCTACTCTAAGCCCCCTAATAAAATAACAAAGCCCCCCAAAATAAAAAATTCCCTACCCTATTCTAAATTAAAAAAGTTAAAAGCTCTTTTACCTTACCAGCCCTGAACAGGGCCCTTTGCGGGGCATGCCCCAAGAATTTCAGCTCTTTTGCCTGTAAAAGAATAAATACAATACCCCCCCCCCCAACATTACAACCCACCACCCACATACCCCTAATCTAACCCAAACCCCCCTTAAATAAACCTAACACTAAGCCCCTGAAGATCTTCCTACCTTGTCTTCACCATCCAGGTTCACCGATCCGTCCTGAAGAGCTCCTCCGATGTCCTGATCCAAGCCCAAGCGGGGGGCTGAAGAGGTCCATGATCCGGTCAAAGTCTTCATCCAAGCGGGGCAGAAGAGGATCTTCCATCCGATTGAAGTCATCATCCAGGCGGCATCTTCTATGGTCTTCCATCCGGAGCGAAGCGGTAGGATCCTGAAGACCTCCAGCGCGGAACATCCATCCGGCCCGACGACTGAACGACGAATGACTGTTCCTTTAAGGGACGTCATCCAAGATGGCGTCCCTCGAATTCCGATTGGCTGATAGGATTCTATCAGCCAATCGGAATTAAGGTAGGAATTTTCTGATTGGCTGATGGAATCAGCCAATCAGAATCAAGTTCAATCCGATTGGCTGATCCAATCAGCCAATCAGATTGAGCTTGCATTCTATTGGCTGTTCCGATCAGCCAATAGAATGTGAGCTCAATCTGATTGGCTGATTGGATCAGCCAATCGGATTGAACTAGATTCTGATTGGCTGATTCCATCAGCCAATCAGAAAATTCCTACCTTAATTCCGATTGGCTGATAGAATCCTATCAGCCAATCGGAATTCGAGGGACGCCATCTTGGATGACGTCCCTTAAAGGAACAGTCATTCGTCGTTCAGTCGTCGGTCCGGATGGATGTTCCGCGCTGGAGGTCTTCAGGATCCTGCCGCTTCGCTCCGGATGGAAGACCATAGAAGATGCCGCCTGGATGATGACTTCAATCGGATGGAAGATCCTCTTCTGCCCCGCTTGGATGAAGACTTTGACCGGATCATGGACCTCTTCAGCCCCCCGCTTGGGCTTGGATCAGGACATCGGAGGAGCTCTTCAGGACGGATCGGTGAACCTGGATGGTGAAGACAAGGTAGGAAGATCTTCAGGGGCTTAGTGTTAGGTTTATTTAAGGGGGGTTTGGGTTAGATTAGGGGTATGTGGGTGGTGGGTTGTAATGTTGGTGGGGGGGGGTATTGTATTTATTGTTTTACAGGCAAAAGAGCTGAAATTCTTGGGGCATGCCCCGCAAAGGGCCCTGTTCAGGGCTGGTAAGGTAAAAGAGCTTTTAACTTTTTTAATTTAGAATAGGGTAGGGAATTTTTTATTTTGGGGGGCTTTGTTATTTTATTAGGGGGCTTAGAGTAGGTGTAATTAGTTTAAAATTGTTGTAATATTTTTCTTATGTTTGTAAATATTTTATTATTTTTTGTAACTTAGTTCTTTTTTATTTTTTGTACTTTAGCTAGTTTATTTAATTGTATTTATTTGTAGGAATTGTGTTTAATTAATTTATTGATAGTGTAGTGTTAGGTTAATTGTAGGTAATTGTAGGTAGTTTATTTAATTAATTTATTGATAGGGTAGTGTTAGGTTTAATTATATCTTAGGTTAGGATTTATTTTACAGGTAAATTTGTAATTATTTTAACTAGGTAACTATTAAATAGCTATTGTACCTGGTTAAAATAATTACAAAGTTGCCTGTAAAATAAATATTAATCCTAAAATAGCTATTTCGTTAGATTTAAATTATATTTAATTTAGGGGGGTGTTAGTGTTAGGGTTAGACTTAGCTTTAGGGGTTAATACATTTATTAGAATAGCGGTGAGCTCCGGTCGTCAGATTAGGGGTTAATACTATTTATGATAGGGTTAGTGAGGCGGATTAGGGGTTAATAACTTTATTATAGTAGCGCTCAGGTCCGCTCGGCAGATTAGGGGTTAATAAGTGTAGGCAGGTGTTGGCGACGTTGTGGGGGGCAGATTAGGGGTTAATAAATATAATCTAGGGGTCGGCGGTGTTAGGGGCAGCAGATTAGGGGTACATAGGGATAACGTAGGTTGCGGCGGTTTACGGAGCGGCAGATTAGGGGTTAAAAAAAATATGCAGGGGTCAGCGATAGCGGGGGCGGCAGATTAGGGGTTAATAAGTGTAAGGGTAGGGGTGTTTAGACTCGGGGTACATGTTAGGGTGTTAGGTGCAGACGTAGGAAGTGTTTCCCCATAGGAAACAATGGGGCTGCGTTAGGAGCTGAACGCTGCTTTTTTGCAGGTGTTAGGTTTTTTTTCAGCTCAAACAGCCCCATTGTTTCCTATGGGGGAATCGTGCACGAGCACGTTTTTGAGGCTGGCCGCGTCCGTAAGCAACTCTGGTATCGAGAGTTGCATTTGCGGTAAAAATGCTCTACGCTCCTTTTTTGGAGCCTAACGCAGCATTTGTTTGAACTCTCGATACCAGAGTTAAATTTATGGTGCGGCCAGAAAAAAGCCCGCGGAGCGTTAACAGCCCTTCAACCGCCAAACTCCAAATCTAGGCCTTAGTATTTATAAATTCCATTATGTATCTTTATATATCTATACCTATATAGAATCATGTATATTTATAGGTAAAAAAATATATACTGTGCCAAAATACCATCAGATATATGTAGAAATATGTATTTATGAATAAATAGAACATATCCTTCTATGTGAAGAACACTGGAATGTGAAATATTCATATTTTCATGTCGGCTTAGTGCGATTAGGTTTGAGCGCAATTAGGGTGTTTTTCCCCCCACCACTTGTTTTTGCTCCATTGACTTCTACAGGGGAATAGGTTATTGCTTGCACGATATTGTAAGTTTGTTTTTTTACGCACGCCGGGTTATCGCAAGAGTAAAAACAGTTTAATTTCGACTTGTCATACGAGCGCAACCTGACGTACACAAAAAGCTTACTTCTAGCGCGGGAGTGTTAAATTACGCTCCACTTGTAATCCGACCCCTTACCTGTTGCTCAGTTCACATGTTCACAACATTATTTTTTAATTCAATAAAATTAATTAAATCAGGTGTTTAAACCATAACTTCTACACAAATTGACTTTTAGAAAAAGAACATAGAATGAGTAAGGGCAAGTAATTGTGCTTTATAAGACTTAAAGGGACAGTCTAGTCCAAAATAAACATTCATGATTCAGATAGAGCATGTCATTTTAAACAATTTTCCAATTTACTTTTACCACCAATTTTGCTTTGTTCTCTTGGTATTCTTAGTTGAAAGCTTAACCTAGGAGGTTCATTTGCTAATTTCTTAGACCTTGAAGGCCACCTTTTTTCAGAATGCATTTTAACAGTTTTCTCCACTAGAGGGTGTTAGTTCATGTGTTTCATATAGATAACATTGTGCTCATGCACGTGAAGTTATCTGGGAGCAGGCACTGATTGGCTAAACTGCAAGTCTGTCAAAAGAACTGAAATAAAGGGGCAGTTTGCAGAGGCTTAAATAGAAGATAATCACAGAGGTTAAAAGTATATTAATATAACTGTATTTGTTATGCAAAACTGGGGAATGGGTAATAAAGGGATTATCTATCTTTTAAAACAATAAAAATTCTGGTGTAGACTGTCCCTTTAAATGGACATGAAACCCAAAAAAATGTTCCCATGATTTAGGTAGAACATACAATTTTAAACAACTTTCCAATTTACTTCTATTATCACATTTGCTTCATTCTCTTGGTATCATTTGTTGAAGGAGCAGCCATGCACTACTGTTTTCTAACTGAATACATGGGAGAGCCAATGACAAACAGTATATGTATGCAGCCACCAATCAACAGCTAGAACCTAGGTTCTTTGCTGCTCCTGAGCTTACCTAGATAAACCTTTCAGCAAAAGGAAAACAAGAGAAGGAAGCAAATTAAATAAATATAAGTAAATTTGAAAGTTGTTTAAAATTGTATGTTCTACCTAAATCATGAAAGAAAAAATTTGGGTTTCATGTCCTTTTAACGTTTACTAGTAAACATTTAAAATAGTAAATTTATAAAATAACTAGAAGACAGTAATTTATTATATCCACTGATACAAAGGAATTAATTTAAAAACACCTAATTTTCTTTTCTTTTAAAATGCTCATTTGTGCACCGGTTACTAACAGATCTTTACTTAAATTAAAGGGATACTACTGATTAAATACAGTGTTATGGTGGGGTAATTAAATAAAGGAGATAGACAGTTTTGGCTCCAAGAAAGTCTTATAAAACACAATTATTTGCCCTTACTCATACTATATCCTTTTTCTAAAAGTGATTTCTATACTTAGATGGTTATTTTTCCATACTGAGTTTTTAAGATATTGGGCAGGGCTCCTAACATTGGTGATTGGATTTACATACATGTCTTGGAGTGCATTTTATTGCTAAACTTTGTGACACTGTTAATTTTTCTATTTTTCTAAACAAATTGGCTTTGATTACAAGTGAAGAGTTGGTTAATTGATAAACCGACACTCAAGCATATTAGTCATAATTTATATTTAATTTATTACCTGTCATGTCTTACAATTTTTTTTGGTCAAGTATCTTTTTACTTTGCTGAAGAGCTCTGAAAAACCTGTTTACAAATTGTAAAAAACTCCTTTTTTTATTTTATTTTTCATATATTTTATAGGTGTTTCCCTATTTAGAAGCCAAAAAAATACCTTCATAATTCTGGGGTGTGTTTTTTTTTTCTGAAATCTTATAAGAGGTGTAACTGCTTTCCTTTGCAATGCTAGAGGGGATATATTTATGTATTGTAACTGTCATCCTACATTCACAGGACTTATAATTTTATGACAATAATTTAGTGAGATTGAGTTAATATTTTGCATCATGTCTTAAAGAATTCTGAGCCAGAGGCATATTTTGCCTAGCAATTAATAACCATTCCTGTGTTTAAATTCTATTTTTTTTTCTCATGAGGTTTTTGTGAAACTATTTATTAACTTACACAGTCTTTTAGCCTTGTGCCCCCTGGCACTGATGTATTGATGTTTGCAATATGACATCATGGAAATAAGATACAATTTACTTCTTGAGACTTAGGAATCCATTTGTTGCCAGGGCTGATCTCAGTCTTTTTTTGTTGTAATTTTGGACTGTCTGGAGAAAATATTATTAAAAAGCACAAAGTGAGAAATAAAAAATCAGTGTATTTTATTTGTTCATATTAGTATTTTTTTCTGATATCAATCACCAATTTACTCATATGATATGACATTTTTTTCAAATGTAATATATTCAGTCATCAGTGAATATAAGCAATTAAGCCCTAGAATACGAGTGGCGAGCTAATTGTTGTGTGGGGATGATGGCTTTTTGCACTCATTGGAAGTAGTATTAAAAGTTTAAAGTATAGTCATTTAATCAAGATGCTCAAAAAACATTACAATTACATTTAAAAGTACAGTTACGTTAATCATTATATAGGTATAGATATAGATTTTACCTAAAACCCTAAGGTATTTATAAAAATATGTATTTATGAATAAATGGAACATATTCTTCTATGTGAAGAATATTGGAGTTAGTGCACTAGGGAAAATGCGATTGGGTTTGCACAACTTGTTGGGTTTTTACCCCCCATTTTTCACGCTCCATTGAAGTCTAGGGGAAATATGTTATTGCGATTGAGCTATTTGGATTTCATATTTTTGCACACGTGGGATTAGCGCTTGTGCGAAAACATTTTACTTTCAACAGTTGTACTACCCGACGTTAACAAAAATACAAAGTTGATTGACACCCCCTGCTAGTGGCCGATTGGCCGTGAATCTGCAGGGGGCGGCATTGCACCAGCAGTTCACAAGAACCGCTGGTGCAATGATTAATACCGAGAGCGTATGCTGTCGGCATTTATTGATGGGCAGCGATGTGCAGCGGACATGATACTCTACTTCGTATCATGTCCGCTCGCACATTGTTAAATATGCCCCCACGAGTTGATTTTGTTTAATTTAGCTCAGCAAAATGGTCTAACAGCACTTTTAACTTCTATATTGACTAAAGATGTCTTCCATTCATAGTAAGAATTATTTAAAAGATGTAAAACCAAAATAAAAACCTTTTTTTTCAGTAGTGCTTTGCTGCTTTTCAATAAAGCATTACCAAAAGAATAAAGCAAATTAGATAAAATAAGTTAATTGGAAAGTTGCTTAAACTTATATGCTAATTTTGCATGGAAAAAATGGTATATTTTGATTTTGAAACACAAAAAAACATTTTTGTGTAAAACTGCACTTTAAGGGCTGATTGCTTACTGGGGTTTTTTCTCTCTCTAAGCACAGTAATACTTAAAAGTAATTATAAAGTTTAATGAATCAGCGCCCAGTATCTAAAAATAATCTTAAAAACAGAGGCACTTTTATTTATTAAACTTTAAAAAGACACTTAATTTAAAATTCTTACCATTTCGTTACGCCGATCCTTTGCCAGTTCTCCTGCTGTAGTTAGCAGATCGATGACGAATCCGGCTTCCTCCAATCATTGCATACCCCGCGCGCTGGATGCCAAAGGGGACAAACAACAATTGGAGGAAGCCGGATTTATCATCGATCTGCTAACAAAAGCAGGAGCTGCGGGCAGAGGATCAGAGTTATGTTTACCATAACGGAAAGGGAAGTATTTAAAAAAAAACATAATTTATGTAAGCACTTTACTGATAAATTCATTTCTTTCATATTGGCAATAGTTCATGAGCTAGGGACGTATGGGATATACAATCCTACCAGGAGGGGCAAAGTTTCCAAAAACTTAAAATGCCTATAAATACACCCCCTCACCACACCCACAATTCAGTTTAACGAATAGCCAAGAAGTGGGGTGATAAAGATAGGAGTAGAAAGCATCAACGAAGGAATTTGGAAATAATTGTGTTTTATACAAAAAATCATAACCACTATAAAAAGGGTGGGCCTCATGGACTCTTGCCAATATGAAAGAAATTAATTTATCAGGTAAGTTCTTAAATAAATTATGTTTTCTTTCATGTAATTGGCAAGAGTCATGTAATTGGCAAGAGTGACGTATTGGATAGTAGTACCCAAGATGTGGAACTCCACGGAAGAGCCACTAGAGAGGGATAAAATAATAGCCATTTTCCGCTGAAAAAAATTAATCCACAACCCAAATTATAAGTTTATTTTCATAATAAAAAGAAAAAACTTAAACATAAGCAGAGGAATCAAACTGAAACAGCTGGCTCAAAAACTTTTCTACCAAAAACTGCTTCTGAAGAAGCAAATACATCAAAACGGTAGAATTTAGTAAATGTATGCAAAGAAGACCAAGTTGCTGCTTTGCAAATCTGATCAACTGAAGCTCCATTCTTAAAAGCCCACAAAGTGAAGACTGATCTAGTAGAATTAGCTGTAATTCTCTGAGGCGGGGCCTGACCCGACTCCAAATAAGTCTGATGAATCAAAAGCTTTAACCAAGATGCCAAGGAAATGGCAGAAGCCTTCTGACCTTTCCAAGAACCAGAAAAGATAACAAATAGAAGTCTTCCTGAAATCTTTAGTAGCTTTGACATAATTTTTTAAAGCTCTTACCACATCCAAAGAATGTAAGGATCTCTCCAAATAATTCTTAGGATTAGGACACAAAGAAGGGACAACAATTTCTCTATTAATGTTGTTAGAATTTACAACCTTAGGAAGAAATTTAAATGAAGTCCGCAAAACTGCCTTATCCTGATGGAAAATCAGAAAAGGAGATTCACAAGAAAGAGCAGATAATTCGGACACTCTTCTAGCAGAAGAGATGGCCAAAAGGAACAATACTTTCCAAGAAAGTAGTTTAATGTCCAAAGAATGCATAGGCTCAAACCGAGGAGCATGTAAAGCCTTCAAAACCAAATAAAGACTCCAAGGAGGATAGATTGATTTAATGACAGGCTTGATATGGACCAAAGCCTGTACAAAACAGTGAATATCAGCAATCTTTCTGTGAAATAAAACAGAAAGAGCAGAGGTTTGTCCCTTCAAGTAACTTGCAGACAATCCCCTATCCAGACCATCCTGATGAAACTGTAAAATTCTAGGAATTCTAAAAGAATGCCAGGAGAATTTATGAGAAGAACACCATGAAATAAGTCTTCCAAACTCAACACTAAATCTTCCTATAAACAGATTTACGAGCCTGTAACATAGTATTAATCACTGAGTTAGAGAAACCTCTATGACTAAGCACTAAGCGTTCAATTTCCATACCTTCAAATTTAATGATTTGAGATCCTGATGGAAAAAAATGGACCTTGAGACAGAAGGTCTGGCCTTAATGGAAGTGGCCAAGGTTGTCAACTGGACATCTGAACAAGATCCGCATACCAAAACCTGAGGCCATGCTGGAGCCACCAGCAACACAAATGATTGTTCCATGATGATCTTGGAAATCACTCTTGGAAGAAGAACCAGAGGCAGGAAGATATAAGCAGTTTGGTAACACCAAGGAACTGCTAACGCATCCACCGCTTCCGCCTGAGGATCCCTGGACCTGGACAGGTACCTGGGTAGTTTCTTGTTTAGATGAGAAGCCATCAGATCTATTTCTGGAAAACCCCACATCTGAACAATCTGAGAAAACACATCTGGATGTAGCGACCACTCCCCCGGATGTAAAGTCTGATGTCTGAGATAATCCGCTTTCCAATTGTCTATACCTGGGATATGAATCGCAGAAATTAGACAGGAGCTGGATTCTGCCGAAGCAAGTATCCGAGATACTTCTTTCATAGCTTGGGGGCTGTGAGTCCCACCCTGATGATTGACATATGCCACAGTTGTTATATTGTCTGTCTGAAAACAAATGAACGGTTCTCTCTTCAACAGAGGCCAAACCTGAAGAGCTCTGAAAATAGCACGGAGTTCTAAAATATTGATTGGTAACCTCAACTCTTGAGATTTCCAAACCCCTTGTGCTGTCAGAGATCCCCAGACAGCTCCCCAACCTGAAAGACTTGCATCTGTTGTGATCACAGTCCAGGTTGGATGAACAAAAGAGGCCCCTTGAACTATACAATGGTGATCTAACCACCAAGTCAGAGAGAGTCGAACATTGGGATTTAAGGATATTAATTGTGATATCTTTGTATAATTCCTGCACCATTGGTTCAGCATACAAAGCTGGAGAGGTCTCATATGAAAACGAGCAAAGGGATCGCGTCCGATGCTGCAGTCATGAGACCTAAAACTTCCATGCACATAGCTACCGAAGGGAATCATCGAGACTGAAGGTTCCGACAAGCTGAAACCAATCTTATTCGTCTCTTGTCTGTTAGAGACAGAGTCAAGGAAACCTAAAAAGGTGACCCTTGTCTGAGAAATCAAGGAACTTTTTGGTAAATTGATCCTCCAACCATGTCTTTGAAGAAACAACACTAGTTGATTAGTGAGAGATTCTGCAGAATGTAAAGACTGAGCTAGTACCAAGATATTGTCCAAATAAGGAAACACTACAATACCCCGTTTTCTGATTACAGAGAGTAGGGCCCCAAGAACCTTTTAAAAGATTCTTGGAGCTGTCGCTAGGCCAAATGGAAGAGCGACAAATTGGTAATGCTTGTCTAGAAAAGAGAATCTCAGATACTGATAATGATCTGGATGAATCAGAATATGAAGATAAGCATCCTGTAAGTCTATTGTGGACCTACAATGATCTTGCTAAACAAAAGGCAGAATAGTCCTTATAGTCACCATTTTGAAAGGTAGTACTCTCACATAATGATTCAAAGTTTTCAGATCCAGAACTGGTCTGAATGAATTTTCTTTCTTTGGGACAATGAATAGATTTGAATAAAACCCCAGACCCTGTTCCTGAAATGGAACTGGTATGATTACCCCTGAAAACTCCAGGTCTGAAACACACTTCAGAAAAGCCTGAGCCTTTACTGGATTTGCTGGGATGTTGAGAGAAAAAATCTTCTAACAGGAGGTCATACTCTGAAACGTATTCTGTACCCTTGAGAGACAATACTCTGAATCCATTGATTTTGGACAGAATTTGCCCAAATGTTTTGGAAGAATCTTAATCTGTCCCCTACCAGCTGAGCTGGAATGAGGGCCGCACCTTCATGCAGACTTAGGAGCTGGCTTTGGTTTCTTAAATGGTTTGGATTTACTCCAACTTGAAGAAGGTTTCCAATTGGAACCAGATTCTTTGGGGGAAGGATTAGATTTCTGTTCCTTATTTTGTTGAAAGGAACGAAAATGTTTAGAAGCTTTAGATTTACCCTTAGGTCTTTTATCCTGAGGCAAAAAAACTCCCTTCCCCCCAGTGACAGTTGAAATAATCAAATCCAACTGAGTACCAAATAACTTATTACCTTGGAAAGAAAGACATAGTAATCTAGACTTAGATACCATTTCAGCATTCCAATATTTTAGCCACAAAGCTCTTCTAGCTAAAATAGCTAAAGACATAGATTTAAAATCAATTTTTATGATATAAAAAATGGCATCACAGATAAAATGATTAGCATGTTGAAGCAAGTGAACAATGCTAGACAAATCAGGATCTGTGTCCTGTTGTGCTAGACTTTCCAACCAAAAGGTTGATGCAGCTGCAACATCAGCCATAGAAATGGCGGGCCTGAGAAGATAGCCAGAATATAAATAAGCTTTCCTTAGATAAGATTCAAGTTTCCTATCTAAAGGGTCTTTAAAAGAAGTACAGGTAGCCCTCAGTTTACGCCAGGGTTAGGTTCCAGAAGGAATGGTTGTAAATTGAAACCCAGTTTATAATGTAAGTCAATGGGAAGTGAGGGAGTTAGGTTCCAGGCCCCTCTCAAAATTGTCATAAGTAACACCTAATACATTATTTGTAAAGCTTTGAAATGAAGACTTTAAATGCTAAACATCATTATAAACCTAATAAAATAATCACACAACACAGAATATATAATTAAACTAAGTTAAATGAACAAAAACATTTGCTAAACAGCATTATAAACCTAATAAAATAATCACACAACACAGACTTCACTTGCATTTTTCTGCAAACAGTTCAATCTATGCATTCCAATCTGGACTGATTTATATTTGTTCCTTTGAAATCTGCTCGATAGCTCAGGTCTGGTTAAACTGGTTAATTTCAGCTTGCTTGGCTTTGCTGCATCACAAGCGGACAGCTCCACCTACTGGCTATTTTAATAAATGCACTGCTTTTCAATGCTTTTCAATAGCAGTCACATGACTGGAACAAAAAGGTTGTTATTCTGAAACGGTGTAAATTGAACCATTGTAAAACGAGGGCCACTTGTACTATCTTCCACAGGAATAGTAGTACGTTTAGCAAGAGTTGAAATAGCCCCATCAACTTTGGGGATCTTTTCCCAAAACTCCAAACTAACTGCTGGCAAAGGATTTGATTTTTTGTTTTTTATTTTCAAAAGAGCTTTATTTAAAAATATAGGAAGATACAATAAATGAAAAGAATCAGGAAAAATGTTTTACATTTCACATCATACATATTTAACATTAAATCATAAGAGAAAGTAGCTTTTATCTTACTTTGTGTAATCCAGTTACTTGGTTCAAACCGGTCTACAGTTTTTTCAACAGGTTTATTATCACAGTGTCCCTGCAATAAAGAACTTTCATAATATCATCTTTTTGTCTCTTACATTGTCTCAATTCTTCTGCGTATGACATAGTCTAACTATAAATGGGTTTAAGACATAACAAAAACCAATAGGGGGTAAACAAATGAAATTACAGTGAAATAGGGTACATTTCTCTATACACTATCATTAATCAAATCAAGTTAAATTAATCCTAAAATCAATGCTTGCAACATTTTCAGAGGGTATGCATTCTAAGTGGTTATTGCAAATGAGTGTATTCCTCCCAAAATAGAAGCATTGCATGATAAAAGTCCAACCGACCAGACCTTTGGTAGTTATATTTCTCTAGCCCTAACAGCCGAGATACATTTTGTTTCCAGCTTTGTATTGTAGGTATTTGTGGCGATTTCCAAAAACGAGGTATTAACTGTTTAGCTCCACTTAGCATTATGTAAAGCAACATTAATTTATACTTACATTTAAGTTTGGGAGGTCTATTAAATAACAGGATCAAGGGATCAAATTGGATCTTTAAATTTAGAGCTGTCTCAATCTCTTTGTGTAGCTCCTTCCAATAAGGTTTGAGTATTATGCAGTCCCACCAAATATGAGCCAGGGTCCCGCAATGACCGCAACCCCTCCAGCACATGGGGTCTGCTTGGGCATATATTTTAGCTAACCTGCTAGGGTTCAGGTACCAGCGGCATACAATTTTCATGTTTGTCTCCATTATAGACATAGAGGAAGAGGATTTGCCCATTTGTTTAAATATTATATTCCAATCTTTTAGTGGGATTACTAGGTCTAGTTCCCCTTCCCATGATTTGGTGTAAGCCTGAAGGTTGTTGGAGTGTATAGCTATCAGGTTTTTATATATTAGGGAGAGGGTTCCTCTCATAGGCGCCTGTGTCCAGCACAGAGTCTCAAAGGGTGTTAAAGTAAATGGTCTTTATCTTTGTTTTGCGTAATGAAATGTGTGAGCTGTAGATATTCAAACCATCTATTAAACAAGGGGATGTTTTTCTCTAACAACGATGATTTAAATAGGAGTTTCCCATTTTCCTGGATTGTGTGGCAAGGTAGATATGTGTGGATATTGTATGGTTTGCCTATGGAAGCATCTAAATGTATTGGAAATTTTGGGTTGTGTAAGAGTGGGGTTAACGGAGAAGGGATTGACGATATTCCCTTCTGTGTTGATAACAGTTTATCCCATGTTAGAGGCGTATCCTGGATTAGTACGGGAGTGCGGGTAGTAAGGTGCCGTAGCTGTGTAGAAAGCCAGCAAATACTCCCTAAGCTGTTTGTGCCTGCCAGATCATGTTCTAGAATTACCCATTCTTTGTTTTGCCCATTTTTACACCAGTCTACTACTCTAGTTAATTGTGCTGCCTGTATATAATATTTGAGATTAGGGACCCCTAAGCCACCATTAGTGCGGCTTCGGTATAGAGTGTTTTTTGAGATACAAGGTGTTTTATGATCCCATGTGAATGTGTTGGCTATATTTTGTATTGTAGTTAGATAGCTAGGTGGTAGTTGTATTGGCACTGTCTGAAACAGATATAAAAAGCGAGGCAGTATGCTCATCTTATAGGCATGAATTCTGCCTAGCCAAGATAGATGTCGATTTAAGCATGGTCTGATAATTAAGTGTAAAAAGGGCTCCCTGATTTTTTGCAAGCTGTATTCCTAGGTATTTTAATGAGGAATGTTGTGGAGTAAATTGGTAGTTTGTATTTATCCATTGAATCCTATGGTTTTCTAGTGCTATTCCTATGAATTCTGACTTGGAGGAATTTATTTAAAGTTGGAATATCTGCTATACTGCGTTACTTCTTCCATGAGGGCAGGCAGCGATATTTCGGGGTTGGTTAGTGAGAAAAAGGACATTGTCCGCATAAAGGGATATTTTATATTGTTTATGTCCTATATCTAGGCCTGTGATATTTTTATTTTTCCTGATGTTATGAGCAAAAACTTCCATGGCCAGAATAAACAGGAGGGGTGAGAGAGGGCATCCCTGTCTTGTGCCATTATTAATTAGAATGGGACCAGACAATTAATCATTTGCTCTAATACGGGCCCTGGTCATATTATATAAGGAAAATATTTTGTCTACAAATGTTTGGCTAAAGCCGAACAGTAGCATAGTATCTTTTAGAAATTGCCAATCTAGCCTATCAAAGGTTTTTTCTGCATCTATAGCCAAAAACAATGTGGGGATTTCGTGAGTTTGGGAGTATTCTAATAAATTTATAACTTTGATAGTATTATCTCAAGCTTCCCTGTGGGGGACAAAACCGACTTGGTTAAGGTGGATTATTTGGGGGAGTATTTTGTTAATTCTGTTTGCCAGTATTTTGCATATATTTTAATGTCGACATTCAAAAGTGATATGGGTCTAAAGTCTTCCCTTGTTTCGGCAGAACCGTTATGTAAGCCTCTAGCATAAAAGGTGGGAATAGATTCTCTTGATTAGTGCAATTAAATATAGAGCATAAGTTGGGTAACAGTAAGGGGAGAAATTTTTTATAATATTGGACAGTGAAGCCATCCGGGCCTGGGCTTTTTCCTACCGGCATCTGTTTAAGAGCTGCTGTAATTTCAGTTGGGGTGATCGGAGTATCTAATTCGCGTTCTTGTGATTTCGAAATTTTTGGTATCAGGTAGTTCTGGAAATAAGCTTTGCGGTCGTGGCTAACGTTATTATGTGGGGAATTGGCCTTCAGATTATAGAGCTTAGAGTAGTATGTATGAAACTGGGCAACGATGTGAGGAGTAGAGTGCACCTTTTCATTAGTGGGAGTTTTTAACTCATGTATAAAGCTCTTTAATTTTTTAAGTTTTAACGCCCTGGCTAATAATTTCCCTGCTCTGTTATTCTCGAAGTAGAACTTTTTCCTGGGGTTTATTGCCATTCGGTTACATTCCTTAATTAGGAGATCTTGGACCGCTTGCCTTGCCTCTTCTAGTTTAGCTTGCAGTTTTTGGTCTGCAGGGTTAATTTTGTGTTCATATTCTATCTTAGAGAGGGTGTTAGTTAATTTCTGGTAGTGGTGTCTAGCGAGTCTTGTGATATAAGATTTTCTTTTAATAAACTCCCCTCTAATGTAACATTTGTGGGCCTCCCATACCACAAAAGGATTTGATTGTGGTAGTGAGTTAAACTTAAAATATTCCGGTATTAGCTTTTCTATTTTAGAAATGAACTCAGGAGCCGTTAACAAATTGTCCTCTAGTTTCCAAAGGTAAGTACTTGTTGGTGCAGTGGGCCATTTGAGTTGCAATATTACTGCAGAGTGATCAGACCATGCAGTATGTGTAATTTTGTGGAAGAAGAAATGGTTGATAGGCCTTTCTGATTTACCAGGAAATAATCAATTCTGCTATAGGATTTGTGTGGGGAAGAGAAGAATGTATAATCCCTTTTAGAAGGGTTTAAGAGTCTCCATATATCATACAGATTCTGGTCTCACATAATTTTCCACAAATGTCTAATGGTGCTTTTTGATGTATTGGGGCGTGGGTTTGAACTATCCACGTCTGGTTGGGGAGGTATATTGAAGTCACCTCCCAACAGTATTGTGCCTTTTGAAAATTGTAAAATTTGCTTAAAGCTCTTTTTGAAAAAACAGAATTTATGCTTACCTGATAAATTACTTTCTCCAACGGTGTGTCCGGTCCACGGCGTCATCCTTACTTGTGGGAATATTCTCTTCCCCAACAGGAAATGGCAAAGAGCACAGCAAAAGCTGCCCATATAGCCCCTCCTCAGGCTCCGCCCCCCAGTCATTCGACCGACGGTTAGGAGAAAAAAAGAAGAAACTATAGGGTGCCGTGGTGACTGTAGTGTATAGAGAAAGAAAATGATCAAACCTGATTAAAAAACCAGGGCAGGCCATGGACCGGACACACCGTTGGAGAAAGTAATTTATCAGGTAAGCATAAATTCTGTTTTCTCCAACATTGGTTTGTCCGGTCTACGGCGTCATCCTTACTTGTAGGAACCAATACCAAAGCTTTAGGACACAGATGAAGGGAGGGAGGAAATCAGGTTACCTAAACGGAAGGCACCACGGCTTGCAAAACCTTTCTCCCAAAAATAGCCCCCGAAGAAGCATAAGTATCGAATTTGTAAAATTTGGCAAAAGTGTGCAGAGAAGACCAAGTCGCTGCCTTACATATCTGATCAACAGAAGCCTCGTTCTTGAAGGCCCATGTGGAAGCCACGGCCCTAGTAGAGTGAGCTGTGATTCGTTCAGGAGGCTGCCGTCCGGCAGTCTCATAAGCCAATCGGATGATGCTTTTCAGCCAGAAAGAAAGAGAGGTAGCAGTAGCTTTTTGTCCTCTCCTCTTACCAGAGTAAACGACAAACAAAGATGAAGTTTGTCTGAAATCCTTTGTTGCGTCTAAATAGAACTTTAAAGCACGGACCACATCTAAATTGTGTAACAAACGTTCCTTCTTTGAAACTGGATTCGGACACAGAGAAGGAACAACTATTTCCTGGTTAATATTCTTGTTGGAAACTACTTTTGGAAGAAAACCAGGTTTGGTGCGAATGGAACACCAGATAGGGTGGATCACACTGCAAAGCAGATAATTCAGAAACTCTTCTAGAAGAAATAGCAACCAAAAACAGAACTTTCCAAGATAGTAACTTGATATCTATGGAATGTAAAGGTTCAAACGGAACCCCTTGAAGAACTGAAAGAACTAAATTTAAACTCCAAGGAGGAGTCATGGGTCTGTAAACAGGCTTGATTCTGACCAAAGCCTGTACAAAAGCTTGTACATCTGGCACAGCTGCCAGGCGCTTGTGTAACAAAACAGATAAAGCAGAAATCTGTCCTTTTAGAGAACTCGCTGACAACCCTTTATCTAAACCCTCTTGGAGAAAGGAAAGAATCTTAGGAATTTTAATTTTACTCCAGGAGAATCCCTTGGATTCACACCAACAGATATATTTTTTCCATATTTTATGGTAAATCTTTCTAGTCACAGGCTTTCTGGCTTGGACCAGAGTATCTATCACTGAATTTGAAAACCCACACTTGGATAAAATCAAGCATTCAATTTCCAAGCAGTCAGCTGCAGAGAAACTAGATTTGGATGTTCGAATGGACCTTGAACTAGAAGATCCTGTCTCAAAGGTAGCTTCCATGGTGGAGCCGATGACATATTCACCAGGTCTGCATACCAAGTCCTGCGTGGCCACGCAGGAGCTATCAGAATCACTGAGGCCTTCTCCTGTTTGATCCTGGCTACGAGCCTGGGAAGGAGAGGAAACGGTGGAAACGCATAAGCTAGGTTGAACGACCAAGGCGCCACTAATGCATCCACTAGAGTCGCCTTGGGATCCCTGGATCTGGACCCATAGCAAGGAACTTTGAAGTTCTGACGAGACGCCATCAGATACATGTCTGGAATGCCCCATAGTTGAGTTAACTGGGCAAAGACCTCCGGGTGGAGTTCCCACTCCCCCGGATGAAAAGTCTGACGACTCAAATAATCCGCCTCCCAGTTGTCTACTCCTGGGATGTGAATTGCAGATAGATGGCAGGAGTGATCCTCCACCCATTTGATAATCTTGGATACCTCTCTCATCGCCAAGGAACTCCTTGTTCCTCCCTGATGGTTGATGTAAGCTACAGTCGTCATGTTGTCAGACTGGAATCTTATGAATCCGGCCTTTGCTAGTTGAGGCCAAGCCCGGAGCGCATTGAATATCACTCTCAGTTCCAGGATGATTATCGGGAGAAGAGACTCTTCCCGAGACCAAAGGCCCTGAGCTTTCAGGGAGTCCCAGACCGCGCCCCAGCCTAATAGACTGGCGTCGGTCATGACAATGACCCACTCTGGTCTGCGGAAACTCATTCCCTGAGAAAGGTGATCCTGAGTTAACCACCAACGGAGTGAGTCTCTGGTTACCTGATCTACTTGAATCTGGGGAGACAAGTCTGTATAGTCCCCATTCCACTGATTGAGCATGCACAGTTGTAATGGTCTTAGATGAATTTGAGCAAAAGGAACTATGTCCATTGCTGCAACCATCAATCCTACTACTTCCATGCACTGAGCAATGGAAGGCTGCAGAATAGAGTGAAGAACTTGACAAGCGTTTAGAAGCTTTGACTTTCTGACCTCTGTCAGGAAGATCTTCATTTCTAAAGAATCTATTACTGTTCCCAAAAATGGAACTCTTGTTGACGGAGACAGGGAACTCTTTTCTACTTTCACCTTCCACCCGTGAGATCTGAGAAAGGCTAGAACAATGTCTGTATGAGCCTTTGCTTTCGAAAGAGACGACGCTTGAATTAGAATGTCGTCTAGATAAGGTGCCACTGCAATGCCCCTCGGTCTTAGAACTTCTAGAAGGGACCCTAGCACCTTTGTGAAGATTCTGGGAGCAGTGGCTAAACCGAACGGAAGAGCCACGAACTGGAAATGTTTGTCCAGAAAGGCGAACCTTAGGAACTGATGATGATCTTTGTGGATAGGAATATGTAGGTACGCATCCTTTAAATCCACGGTAGTCATATATTGACCCTCCTGGATTGTAGGTAAAATTGTTCGAATGGTTTCCATTTTGAACGATGGAACTTTGAGGAATTTGTTTAGAATTTTTAAATCCAGAATTGGTCTGAAAGTTCCCTCTTTTTTGGGAACTACAAACAGGTTTGAGTAAAACCCCTGACCTTGTTCCGCTGTTGGAACTGGGGGTATCACTCCCATCTTTAATAGGTCTCCTACGCAATGTAAGAATGCCTGTCTCTTTATCTGGTCTGAAGATAAGCGAGACATGTGGAACCTTCCCCTTGGAGGAAGTTCTTTGAATTCTAGAAGATAACCCTGAGAAACTATTTCTAGTGCACAGGGATCCGGAACATCTCTTGCCCAAGCCTGAGCAAAGAGAGAGAGTCTGCCCCCTACTAGATCCGGTCCCGGATCGGGGGCTACCCCTTCATGCTGTCTTGGTAGCAGCAGCAGGCTTCTTGGCCTGTTTACCCTTGTTCCAGCCTTGCATTGGTTTCCAAGCTGGCTTAGCCTGGGATGCATTACCCTCTTGTCTAGAGGCTGCAGAGTTAGAAGACGGTCCGTTCCTGAAAATGCGAAAGGAAAGAAAATTTGATTTATTCTTAGCCTTGAAAGGCCTATCCTGTGGGAGGGCATGGCCCTTTCCCCCAGTGATGTCTGAAATAATCTCCTTCAATTCTGGCCCAAAAAAGGGTCTTACCTTTGAAAGGAATATTAAGCAGTTTTGTCTTGGAAGATACATCCGTCGACCAAGACTTTAGCCAGAGCGCTCTGCGCGCCACAATTGCAAACCCTGAATTTTTCGCCGCTAACCTCGCCAGTTGCAAAGCGGCATCTAAAATAAAGGAATAAGCTAACTTAAGTGCGTGAATTCTGTCCATGGCTTCCTCATATGGAGTCTCCTTATTGAGCGACTTTTCTAGGTCATTGAACCAAAAACACGCCGCCGTAGTGACAGGAATAATGCACAAAATTGGTTGGAGGAGGAAACCTTGCTGAACAAAAATCTTTTTAAGCAAACCCTCCAATTTTTTATCCATAGGATCTTTGAAAGCACAATGGTCCTCAATGGGAATAGTCGTGCGTTTGGCTAGCGTAGAAACTGCCCCCTCAACCTTAGGGACTGTTTGCCATGCGTCCTTCCTTGGGTCGACCATGGGGAACAGTTTCTTAAATATAGGCGGTGGGACAAAAGGAATGCCTGGTTTCTCCCACTCCTTAGCCACTATGTCCGCCACCCTTTTGGGTATCGGAAAGGCATCAGGGTGCACAGGGACCTATAGGAATATGTCCATTTTGCACAATTTTTCTGGAATGACCAAAGAGTCAAGGCGCGGAGGTGCTCTAACTTAAATTTAAATGTCACAACATCAGGTTCTGCCTGTTGAGAAACTCTTCCTGAATCAGACATTTCTCCCTCCGACAAACCCTCCCTCACTGCCAATTCTGACTGGTGTGAGGGTATGACAGATAAATTATCATCAGTGCACTCTTGCTCTTCCACTGTATTTAAAACTGAGCAATCACGCTTTCTTTGAAATCCTGGCATTTTGGATAAAATATTAGCTATAGAATTATCCATTACTGCCGTTAATTGTTGCATAGTAACAAGCATTGGCGCGCTAGATGTACTAGGAGTCGCCTGCGCGGGCATAACTGGTATTGACACAGAAGGAGAGGATGATGAACTATCCCCACTACCTTCATTTGAGGAATCATCTTGGGCAACCTTATTAAAAGTGACAGTATTGTCCTTACTTTGTGTGGACGCCATGGCACAATTATCACATACATTTGAAGGGGGGACCACCTTGGCCTCCATACATACAGAGCATGTTCTATCTGAAGGTACAGACATGTTAGACAGGCTTACACAGGCTATTAATGCAATAAAACCATTTTTAAACAAAACCGTTACTGTCTCTTTAAATGTTAAACAGAGCACACTTTATTTCTGAATGTGTGAAAAACTATGAAGGAAACATCCGATCTTTACCAAATTTGCACCCTAGTGTCTTATTGCCTTAAATGTATTGCATCCCAATTTTCAGGATTGTAACCCCTTAAATGAGGAAAACGGAGCTGTTTTAACAATTTACAATTTTAAACCCACTACAGTCCCAGCCACAGCGTTTGCTGCGGCTTCACCTGTCCTTGGGGGTTATTTGCCACAGAAATAAGCCTTCCAGGAATGTTTTTAATGGCCACCGGACCCTCTCACATGAAGCTGCATGCACTGCATCCAAAAGAAACTGCGCAATTAAGGCGCGAAAATGAGGCTCTGCCTACTAGAGTGAAAGGCCCTTCCTGACTGGGAAAGGTGTCTAAACGACTGCCTGGCGCCTAAAAACGTTACCAATACTTTTCAAGTTCTTAAAAACACTTTAAACCACATATAAATATCGAATAAAGCAATCGATTTAGCCCACAATAGTGTCAACCAGTATATAGCCCATTAATAATCCTTCATTCTGTTATGAGTCTAAGAAAATGGCTTACCGATCTCTAAGAGGGAAAATGACAGTCTTCTAGCATTACAAAGTCTTGTTAGAAAATGGACTAGTCATACCTTGAGCAGAAAAGTCTGCAAACTGTTCCCCCCAACTGAAGTTCTCTGGGCTCAACAGTCCTGCGTGGGAACAGCAATTGATTTTAGTTACTGCTGCTAAAATCATACTCCTCTTTTAAACAGAACTCTTCATCCTTTTCTGTTTTAGAGTAAATAGTACAAACCGGCACTATTTTAAAATAACAAACTCTTGATAGAAGAATAAATAACTACAACTAACACCACATACTCTTCACCATCTCCGTGGAGATGCTACTTGTTCAGAGCGGCAAAGAGAATGACTGGGGGGCGGAGCCTGAGGAGGGGCTATATGGGCAGCTTTTGCTGTGCTCTTTGCCATTTCCTGTTGGGGAAGAGAATATTCCCACAAGTAAGGATGACGCCGTGGACCGGACACACCAATGTTGGAGAAACGGTAACTGCTTGGAGCATATAGATTTATTAGTGTGGTTGGAGTACCAAAAAGCAGGCCAAAGACACATAAAGATCTGCCCTCTGAGTTTGTAAGTGTTTGTAATGGTGAAAAGGGAATATGTTTACTAATCAGGATGCTCACCCCATTTTTTTTTATTCAGAAGAGCTATGAAAGTGTTACGTATATAGTGGACCAAAATATTTAGGTTTTTTAACTTTTGGAAGTGAGTCTCCTGCAGAAAAAGGACATCCCCTTTTTCTTATGTAGGTCTCTAAGGGCCATTGATCTTTTCTGAGTCGAATTGAAGCCTTTTACATTTTGGGCTATGAGGAATAAGTATTTATCTTTAACACGTGGAGCCATTTATTAATTGCTTTCTGGATTTGTAAGCGTTATTTATAACCCTCTCTGATCTTAGGATAATGAACAAATGTACGTCATAACATTTCAACAGTAAATAAAACATCAACAATAACATAAACAACAGTAAAAAACAAACCATCAGGCTGATAAAACTTCCCAAAAAACTTTTGGGAGCACATGGTGAGTGCATTGTGACTAGGATGCCAAGAAAAGTCACAATTAGCGTGACCGGACGGATGGTGAGGTGTGGTAACCGGCTCATTAATCAGCATTAATTAAAGCATTTTTCCAATCGCTGGTGACCCCGCAGCCCCCCCAAACAACACACAGAGAATATATGTCCTCTTTTATCTTACCATCCTTTACTTAGTAACAAAGTGAAGAAACAGCAAGTCTCAGTATAAGGATAGGAATAACCAAAGGCAGTCATCCAAATGTGGATTCGATTAGAGGAAAGTTCTCATTTTTCCATGAGTAGTCTCTGCTTGGCGTGTGTTTCTGATTGAATCATGGCCGCCTTCTTCCATGGTGGTGATGTGTGCTGTGCTTGGGTTTTATCTTTGTGACAGGATGAATTCGTTGCCACTTTTCTTTTGGTTGGGAGGACAGTCTCTTGTTTGTGCAGTTTGGTGTTGATGTCTGTGCTGTACATCTGTATAAAATTCTCCTTTGTCTCAGGAGTGATGTGAGAGGGCCAAGTTCACTGCATCTCTGGAGCGTACGTGTAGAAAGATCGGTGTAAAACTGTAAGACGGTGCCCCTGAAGCGTACAGGTTGATTTTTTCTAGAACAGTTTAGCAGTTCTTCTTTCTCTCTGAATTGACGGAATTTGATAATTATGTCCCTTGGAGGTGCAGAATCTGGCGGCCGAGGCCTCATTGCCCTATGTGCCCTGTACCATTGTATGTTGTCGGAGGTTGGAGACCCTGTGAGATGCTGAAATAGTGCCGGCAGGAATGTTGGGAGATCTTTTGGGAGGACGGATTCGGGGACTTCCCTTATCCTTAGGTTTTCCTGCGGCTATGGTTCTCTAAATCTTCAATTTTATCATTTAGGGTGTCAATAAGAGATAAGTGTAGGGTAGATTGATCTTGAAGAACACTAACATCCTCTCTGATTAGGTCTGAGTTGTCTTCTAATGCTTCAATGCAAAATCCCAGAGTGTGTATTTCTTGCTTAAGTTCAGCCATTTGCTCTTTCATGCATGATCTAATTATCTCAGCAATATCTTGCTTAGAAGCAAGTAGGGTTGCCACCTCAGCCATGTTTTCCTGGACACTTATGAGTTACACATGCTGCAGGGTGTGCAGGGAGGAACATGTATTGTGTCTCTGGACAGCACTATTCCTATTCCTCCCTGCACACCCTGCAGCATGTGCAACTTATAAGTGTTCTGTATTTTAAGGGACAGGTGGCAACCCTAGAAGCAAGAGATGACAGTACAGATGTTGGTATTTGCGTGGTAAGTCCTGTGAAGGTGAAATGGAGCTTGAGGAACTAAGCTCCCTGTCTGGGGTACCTGGGAGCAGGGCCGCCACTAGAAATTTTGGGGCCCCTGACTTAACCATTGATCAGCCCCCCCCCCCCTCTCCTTTGACATGTGCAATTTTTGACCAAGTGACTAAAACGTATATGCACTTTATTCTTAAGTGTCTATTTAAACTTGGAAATGTTGTAAAGGTAGTAACATACACTAAAACACACACACACACACTCACACATAAGGGTTCACATATAGACACTCTAGCAAACACGCAAAGAAACTGAGACACTTAGCACTTGTTTACATTGACCTGACAAGTAATGAGGTAAACTACAGTTTTGTAAAAAAAGGACATTTAGAAAACAAAATATGGAGTTCTGATTATCTTTTTGTAAAGGAAGATGCCAACTAAATGATGACAACAGCATGCAGTGGCTGAAAGGAAGGGCCCTGAACTGCCTAAACAATAATTTAAAGGTTAAATGGTAGATTGGTGACTTCCGGAAAGGTCTCATTAGTCTCAAAGTCTGTAGAAAGATGTGAATAATCAGTAGTAAGGTCAAAATGTCCTAAAAAGGAACAGACAATGGACACACACACACACAAACTCAAACTTGCACATACACCCAAGGAAATACCAACAGAGACAGCCTCAGAAAACACACAAAGACATACACACACACACACAGACACCCACAGAAAACACAGAAAGACATACATACACACCCTCACTGAGACATCCACAGAAAACACACAAAGACATACACACACCCTCACAGAGACAGCCACAGAAAATACACACCCTCACAGAGACATCCACAGAAAACACAGACATACATACACACACACACCCTCACAGAGACATCCACAGAAAACACAGACATACACACCCACCCTCACAGAGGCATCCAGAGAAATTACACAAAGACAAACACACGCCCACCCTCACATAGACACCCATAGAAAAAGCTCAAAGACATATGCACACACCCTCACAGAGACACCCACAGAAAATACACACCCTCACAGAGACATCCACAGAAAACACAGACATACATACACACACACACCCTCACAGAGACATCCACAGAAAACACAGACATACACACCCACCCTCACAGAGGCATCCACAGAAAATGCACAAAGCCATACACACCCACCCTCACAGAGATACCAACAGAAAAGAAATACATACACACTCATAGAGACACAAACCAAAGCACAAAGACATAAACACAGACACCCACAGAAACACTCACAGGAGGAAACATTTATGCACCTTGCATCCCCTAAATCAACAGTGTGTGACATGCATGATAAAAAAAATGCAGAAATTAAGAGATCACTTTTTAAAGAATCATATTTGTAAATGTGCAAACAAAAATAATTCTGTCAATTCAAAATTGTACATTAATGATCTGGGTAGATGGCTAGATGAAGAAAAGTACTTTTAAAAGGTTGACATATGTTTGTTTGATATTTTCCCCATTTTCCCCAACCAAGAGCACCACTTCAAATATAGTGTACAAATGTTCCCATCTGTCAGCTGTACTTGTAGATTTTGAAAATGCTGTACTCTATATGGTCTTGGTGGAACCATAAGCTGTGGTACTCATACCATTAGATCTGGTTAAATGCAGGATTTAAGCTTGTTGGTATGCATTTCAAAATTAAGTCAGCTGTAGAGTAAACTGAACAGTTTTAAGTTAACCTGTCTCATTTCCAACACTGAGCAATCTTAGTCTGAGAGTATAACATGTTATGCAGATGTAAAAATCTTAGATAAAATGCCTCCTTGTATCTGGAAAGTGATTGCATAAAGGGGCAGTAAACTGGAATGTAATATATATCATTTGTGTATTGAGGAGGAAACATTTCTGCATGGTTTTAAATATAGAATTTCTAGAGCATTGTCAAGTAATCATAAATACACTGCTGCTAAAAAAAATGTGTTTTTATGGACCCCTGGTCCCATCATACAACTACTAACACACTGAAGTTACAATCTTAAATTGCACAAAGAAATAAAAAACATTTGCTAAGTAATTCCTACCTCCTCTGCAAATGAAAGTGATCAGCCATCTGACTCAGGCACACACTCTACAAACAAATTGCCAAGTCTGTCTCACACTGTGCATAGTGGTTTAGTGCACACTCATAAATCCTCTCAAATGCTAATACTTTACTCCTTGTAATAACATTTCCCATGCTCAATTAGCACTCTGCTGTAGTACCCACTGGTGGCTGCCAAAATTAAAAAAAAAAAAGTTCTTGCCTCATGGGGCCCCCCTAGCCCATTGGGCCCCTAACAGGAGTCACGCCTGTCACCCCCTGATGGCGGCCCTGCCTGGGAGTCCTAGATCTGAGGATTGTGATGATCTAACTTGTACATTGAAAAAATTGCTGACTGCAGAATCTTTTACAGACGTGTGCTTTGTAATTTTGATGGGCTTAATCTGTTTTTTAGCAGCCAAAGTTCTTTGAGTGTATGTTGTGACACCAGGTGCTTATTGAAATTTTCTCAGTGGTATAACTGTTCTTAGTTACTCTTATTGTACACCGTCTTTGAGGTGATGACAGGTATGAGTATTTGTGCAGGGCTGACAGGCTATTACACTTAATTTAAATTCTCAGAATTTTGAAACAGGCGCAATCAGCAACGCCAATGATTACTGACAACCTCTGTAGATGTATAGTTTAAATTCTGCAGCTGCTGTATCTTTTTTCCAAGATTGCACACAAAAGTAGCCAGCTTAACTTTTTATATCTGTAGCTCAAATGTAATATTCATAGACAGGGATCTAATACACTTGCTTCAGGATTCTATATATTGGATTTACTGTCAGTATCAAAGGTGTTATAAACACTCGGTATAACTATATAGTTACACAAAGTCTCTTGGTGTTTATATCCCCTGTGTTTGTTTGCTATGGCGTCTTAGGCTTACCACATGGCATAGATCTGTGTGATCTGCTTTCAAAGATGGCGCCTGAGGTCAGTCTTGTATCCGGAGCGCAATGGTGTTTTTATGCTCGTGTGCTACTTTAAAATATCTGGCGCTCCTCTCCCCCTCTTCTCCGCTGCTTTACCACCTAATCTGTACAGTTTTGTGGCTTAACATATGGGCTGCACTGGTCTCTGCGATTCTATGGTAGAGCCGGTGTTACGGAGCTATGGGATTATGCAACCATCTTAGTCGCGTCCAGGCTCCGCCCCTCCAGGATTTGATTTTTTAAACCTTGAAGAAGGGATAAAAGAAGTACCAGGCCTATTCCATTCCTTAGAAATCATATCAGAAATAGCATCAGCAACTGGAAAAACCTCTGGAGTAACCACAAGAGGTTTATAAACAGAATTTAAACTTTTACTAGTTTTAATATCAAGAGGACTAGTTTCCTCAATATCCAAAGTAATCAACACCTCTTTTAACAAGGAACAAATATACTCCATTTTAAATAAATAAGTAGATTTGTCAGTGTCAATATCTGAGGAAGGATCTTCTGAATCAGATAGATCTTCATCAGATGAGGATAATTCAGTATGTTGTCGGTCATTCTAAATTCATCAATTTTATGAGAAGTTTTAAAAGACCTTTTACATTTATTAGAAGGCGGAATAGCAGACAAAGCCTTCTGAATCGCATCAGCAATAAAATCTTTTATATTCACAGGGATATCATGTACATTAGATGTTGAAGGAACAACAGACATAGTACTAGTACTGATGAACACATTCTCTGCATGTAAAAGCTTATCATGACAACTATTACATACCACAGCTGAAGATATAATCTCCATAAATTAACAACAAATGCACTTAGCTTTGGTAGAACTGTTATCAGGCAGCAGGGTTCCAAAAGTGGTTTCTGAGACAGGATCAGATTGAGACATCTTGCAAAATGTAAGAGAAAAAAAAACATATAAAGCAAAATTATCAATTTCCTTATATGGCAGTTTCAGGAATGGGAAAAAATGCAAACAGCATAGCCCCCGACATAGAAAAAGGCAAGAGGCATATAGGAATGGGGCTTTAAATAATGAAATTATTTGGCGCCAAGTATGACGCACAACGTAACTGAAATTTTATTGGCGCTAACAACATCCGGAAATGACACACTTGCGTCATTGAAGACGCAACCTTGTGCAAGGAACTCGGCGTCAACTAAGACGCCGGAAATGACGAATTTGCGTCATCGGATGTACCTTCGTGCCAAAAAAACTCTCGTGCCAAGAATGACGCAATAAACTTTGTCAATTTGAAAAAAGACTAAACCCCAGGTAAGAAAAATATTTTCCTAAATATGTTTTTCCCCAAATATGAAACTGACAGTCTGCAAAAGGAAATATACATAAACCTGACTCATGGCAAATATAAGTACAATACATATATTTAGAACTTTATATTAATGCATAAAGTGCCAAACCATAGCTGAGAGTGTCTTAAGTAATAAAAACATACTTACCGAAAGACACCCATCCACATAAAGCAGATAGCCAAACCAGTACTGAAACGGTTATCGGTAGAGGTAATGGAATATAAGAGTATATCGTCGATCTGAATAAGGGAGGTAGGAGATGAATCTCTACAACTGATAACAGAGAACCAATGAAATAGATCTCCCATGAGGAAAACTATTGCATTCTATAGGTAATACTCCCTTCACATCCCTCTGACATTCACTGTGCTCTGAGAGGAACCGGGCTTCAAAATGCTGAGAAGCGCATATCAACGTAGAAATCTAGCACAAACTTACTTCACCAACTCCATAGGAGGCAAAGTTTGTAAAACTGAATTGTGGGTGTGGTGAGGGGTGTAGTTATAGGCATTTTGAGGTTTGGGAAACTTTGCCCCTCCTGGTAGGATTGTATATCCCATACATCACTAGCTCATGGACTCTTGCCAATTACATGAAAGAAATGAGCATCTTTGTAACGTTTGTAACGGACACTTATTCGTTAAACTTTACAATCACTTTAAACATCCAAAAATAAAAGTAAAGCTACAAAACCCTTTAATCAAACTATGTGGGACCTGGAAAAGGCTTGGATTTTTAAATATTTATATATTTGAATCCGTAAAATGAGACAGGTTCGAGAGTGGGATGTCACCAAATGTACACAACAATATCTTACATCATTTAGGGAATATATTCATGTCAAAATACAGCTTACACCTGCAACCTAAAAGTAGTTTTATATAATTTTTAATACTTTTTTTTTCTACATAGCATATCAGAATGATAGTGCAGTAATGTAATCATAAATGTAATAGTTGTTGTTTTAAATAAATACAGATTAGTATTTGCATTTTACAACACAAAAGAAAATGCAATCAATTATCAAGCTAGAAATATGCAGACAATAGATAACATTGAGTGCCAAGTATAGGGGGCCAATTTAACAAGCTCCGAATGGCCCTGAATGTAACTGTTTCTGCACGAGTCTTCAGGTCTTAAGACCGCTGCTCCTTAACTCGTCCGCCACCTCTGTGGCGGCGGACAGCAATCCGCCCGATCGTATACCCCCTGCTAGCGGTCGATTGGCCGGGAATCTGCAGGGGGCGGCATTGCACAAGCAGTTCTCCAGAACTGCTTGTGCAATATTAAATGCAGACAGCGATGCAGGGCAGACAAAGCGAATCATGTCTGCCCGGGGTACGATAAATCTACCCCAAGCGTCAATGTTACAGGCTTTAAATTATGCTCAGAATTATGTTAGAATAGTAATATAATCTCTCATCATGTATTAAAAATAACAGCCAATTGGTCACTGACTAGCAAACATGCTATAACACTTTTCAAATCCTAAGTAATCAAGGTATAGCTAGAGACATTATGTAAACTTTTATCTTTATTGTTGAAGTTTTTAAAGAACTAACTGAAAAATAAATAAATATATATACAAAATGTATATATATATATATATATATATATATATATATATATATATATATATATACAGTATATAGTAGGAATAAAATATAATACAGTGTGTTTTCTGTGGAAAATTATGCCATTTTAAAAGGTTTGTATGTTTTGTGTTTAACAATTATACGAACAAAAAAATTACTGATACCAAAAAAATAAGTATTTTCCATTGGCTAAATAAAATTTGTAGAACGATCCCAGCCTACCCATTGCATCATTGAAACCTATCAATACAAAGTAACCATGACAACAAAAGGCTTCCTAATCTCTTGTGCTTAGTGTTTACACATGGACTCCATTTCACATAAAATAAGCAATTCAAGTAAATACCAGTATATCCAAGTTCTTCATTTATCTTAACATATAATTGCGTATGCTCTGACCCAAAATGATTCATAACCTACAACATCAAAGCTATTGAAAACATTTGTTGCATGAATAGTTGACTATTCAGAAGAGAGGCCTCCACTGAGCTTGAGTGATTCCATCTAGAATTATTCTGTTATATTCATAACAATTGACTAATGTTTGTGAGTTGAGAGTTGGAATCTATCAGTAAATACAATTAAGCTTTGTCCTTGCAAATCCCACTTATTTAAAGAGGCTCCATTATTCTATGTGTTTGCTTATTCAGCTTGATTGAAGCAGCTGGGTTAATCCAGTGATTCAGACACCAAAATAACAACGGTATTGCAGTAAGCAGTAATACTTTTTTTCTAACAATACATATAAAAAAGACAAGCTTTTGAGAGTTTCCTCTTTTCCTCAGGTATTTAGGAGCAAATGCAAGAAGCATTATGGGTAGAATGGGGGAGCTGGAGCTCTTAGTTGCAGAAGAGGACTATGATATTATCAGCATAACTGAAACCTGGTTGGTTGATTCACATGACTGGGCAGTTAACTTAGAGGGTTATTTAGGAGGGACAGGAGTAATAAAGGGGAGGATGGATTATCATGTATGACAATAGAGGTGATAATGTAGAAACACAGTGGGTTGAAATAAAGAGGGGGGGGGGGATTTCTAAAAAGACATTCTACAGGCTCCCAAACATTAGAGACAAAGGGGCCTATTTATTAAAGTGCGGACGGACATGATACAATGTAGCGTATCATGTCCGCCGCACATCGATAAATGCCGACAACATGGGCTGACGGCATTTATCATTGCACAAGCAGTTCTTGTGAACTGCTTGTGCAATGCTGCCCCTGCAGATTCACGGCCAATCAGCCGCTAGCAGGGGGTGTCAATCAGCCGATCGTATAGGATTGGGCGGATTGATGTCCGCAGCCTCAGAGCAGGCGGACAAGTTATGGACAAGTCTAAAGACCGCTGCTTCATATTTTCTGTTTTCGGAGCTTGATAATTTGGCCCCAAGGAGAATACTCAATTGCTAATACAAATAGGAAAGGCTGCTTATAATATGTAATTATGGGAGACTTTAACTACCCCAAATAAATTGGGCAAATGAAACTAGTAATACAGCTAAGGGAGATAGATTTTTAAATGTCCTCAAAGATAACTTACAATTAATAGAGGAGCGCACTAGAAATAAAGATATACTGGATTTAGTGCTATCAAATAATTCAGAAACTCAAATATCAAATATGGAAGTCAAACAAATATTAGGTATCAGTGATCATAACATGGTCACATTTGAAATCACTTTTCAAAAGAAGGTTTACAAGGGTTTGACCAAGTATTTTCAGTTAAAAAAAGCAAAACTAATTGATTTAAGGAAATTATTAAATAACATAAATTATGACAAACTGTTCTCAACTCAAAAACTTTCGCCTAGATTACGAGTCTTGCATTAGCCTTAAAAAGCAGCATTGAGAGGTACCAACCCTGCTTTTTAATGCCCGCTGGTATTACGAGTCTGGCAGGTACAAGTGTACCGCTCACTTTTTTTCCGCAACTCGAGCATACCAGCAAATCCCCTTACGTCAATTGCGTATCCTATCTTTTCTATGGGATTTTCCTAACGCCGGTATTACGAGTCTTGGAGAAAGTGAGCGGTACACCCTCTCCTGTCAAGACTCCTACCGCATTTAAAAGTCAGTAGTTAAGAGTTTTATGGGCTAACGCCGTAACATAAAACTCTTAACTAAAGTGCTAAAAAGTACACTAACACCCATAAACTACCTATTAACCCCTACATCGAGGCCCCCCCACATCGCAAACACCTAAATAAAGTTTTTAACCCCTAATCTGCCGACCGGACATCGCTGCCACTTAAATAAATATATTAACCCCTAAACCGCCACACTCCCGCCTCGCAAACACTAGTTAAATATTATTAACCCCTAATCTGCCGTCCCTAACATCGCCGCCACCTACCTACATTTATTAACCCCTAATCTGCTGCCCCCAACGTCGCCGCCACTATATTAAATTTATTAACCCCTAAACCTAAGTCTAACCCTAACACCCCCCTAACTTAAATATAATTTAAATAAAATGAAATAAAATTACTACAATTAAATAAATTATTCCTATTTAAAACTAAATACTTACCTATAAAATAAACCCTAAGCTAGCTACAATATAACTAATTGTTACATTGTAGCTATCTTAGGTTTTATTTTTATTTTACAGGCAAGTTTGTATTTATTTTAACTAGGTAGAATAGTTATTAAATAGTTATTAACTATTTAATAACTACCTAGCTAAAATAAATACAAATATACCTGTAAAATAAAACCTAACCTAAGTTACAATTACACCTAACAATACACTATAATTAAATTAATTACCTAAACTAACTACAATTAATTACAATTAAATAAACTAAAGTACAAAAAAAACACTAACTTACAGAAAAAAAAATAATTACAAGAATTTTAAACTAATTACACCTAATCTAATCCCCCTAATAAAATAAAAAAGCCCCCCAAAATAATAAAAATCCCTACCCTATACTAAATTACAAATAGCCCTTAAAAGGGCTTTTTGTGGGGAATTGCCCCAAAGTAATCAGCTCTTTTACCTTTAAAAAAAAATACAATACCCCCCAACATTAAAACCCACCACCCACACACCCAACCCTACTCTAAAACCCACCCAATCCCCCCTTAATAAAACCTAACACTAACCCCTTGAAGATCAGCCTACCTTGAGACGTCTTCACCCAGCCGGGCACAAGTGGTCCTCCAGAGGGGCAGAAGTCTTCATCTGATCCGGGCAGAAGAGGACCTCCAGGCGGCATCTTCTATCTTCATCCATCCGGAGCGGAGCGGGTCCATCTTGAAGCCAGCCGACGCGGAGCATCCATCCAGACCAACGACTACCCGACGAATGACGGTTCCTTTAAATGACGTCATCCAAGATGGCGTCCCTTGAATTCCGATTGGCTGATAGGATTCTATCAGCCAATCGGAATTAAGGTAGGAAAAATAATATTGGCTGATGCAATCAGCCAATAGGATTGAGCTTGCATTCTATTGGCTGATTGGAACAGCCAATAGAATGCGAGCTCAATCCTATTGGCTGATTGGATTAGATGGGATTAGATTAGGTGTAATTAGTTTAAAATTCTTGTAATTATTTTATTTTTTTCTGTAATTTAGTGGGGGGGGGGGTTTCTTTCGTACTTTAGTTTATTTAATTTAATTGTAATTAATTGTATTTAGTTTAGGTAATTGATTTAATTATAATGTGGTGTTAGGTGTAATTGTAACTTAGGTTAGGTTTTATTTTACAGGTATATTTGTATTTATTTTAGCTAGGTAGTTATTAAATAGTTAATAACTATTTAATAACTATTCTACCTAGTTAAAATAAATACAAACTTGCCTGTAAAATAAAAATAAAACCTAAGATAGCTACAATGTAATTATTAATACTTGATCGGAACAGCCAATAGAATGCAAGCTCAATCTGATTGGCTGATTGGATCAGCCAATCGGATTGAACTTGAATCTTATTAGCTGATTCCATCAGCCAATCAGAATTTTCCTACCTTAATTCTGATTGGCTGATAGAATCCTATCAGCCAATCGGAATTCGAGGGACGCCATCTTGGATGACGTCCCTTAAAGGAACCTTCATTCTGTTTTAGGACGTCGGAAGAAGAGGATGGATCTGCGCTGGAGGTCTTGAAGATGAAGCCGCTCATCATCGGATGGAAGAACATAGAAGATGCGGCTTGGATGAAGATGTTTGCCGGTCCGGATCTCCTCTTCTGCCCGGATAGGATGAAGACTTCTGCCCAATGATGGAATTCTTCAGCCGCCGCTTGGATCAAGACTTCAGCCGGAGGATGGACGTCACTCTTCAGCCCCCGCTTGGGCTTGGATCAAGACTTCGGAGGCTTGGATCAAGATTTCGGTGGACGGATCGGTGAACCCGGTGTGGTGAAGACAAGGTAGGAAGATCTTCAGGGGCTTAGTGTTAGGTTTATTTAAGGGGGGTTTGGGTTAGATTAGGGGTATGTGAGTGGTGGGTTGTAATGTTGGTGGGGGGGTATTGTATGTTTTTTTTTCCAGGCAAAAGAGCAGAATTCTTTGGGGCATGCCCCGCAAAAGGCCCTTTTAAGGGCTGGTAAGGTAAAAGAGCTTTTCTATTTTAATTTTAGAACAGGGTAGGGCATTTTTTTTATTTTGGGGGGCTTTGTTATTTTATTAGGGGGCTTAGAGTAGGTGTAATTAGTTTAAAATTGTTGTAATATTTTTCTAATGTTTGTAAATATTTTTTTATTTTTTGTAACTTAGTTATTTTTTATTTTTTTGTACTTGAGTTAGTTTATTTAATTGTATTTATTTGTAGGTATTGTATTTAATTAATTTATTGATAGTGTAGTGTTAGGTTTAATTCTAGATAATTGTAGATAGTTTAGTTAATTAATTTAATGATAGTGTAGTGTTAGGTGTATTTGTAACTTAGGTTAGGATTTATTTTACAGGTAATTTTGTAATTATTTTAACTAGGTAGCTATTAAATAGTAAATAACTATTTAATAGCTATTGTACCTGGTTAAAATAAATACAAAGATGCCTGCAAAATAAATATTAATCCTAAAGTAGCTACAATATAATTATAATTTATATTGTAGCTATATTAGGGTTTATTTTACAGGTAAGTATTTAGCTTTAAATAGGAATAATTTATTTAATAAGAGTTAATTTATTTCGTTAGATTTAAGTTATATTTAACTTAGGGGGGTGTTAGTGTTAAGGTTAGACTTAGCTTTAGGGGTTAATAAATTTATTAGAGTAGCGGTGAGGTCCGGTCGGCAGATTAGGGGTTAATACTTGAAGTTAGGTGTCGGCGATGTTAGGGAGGGCAGATTAGGGGTTAATACTATTTATTATAGGGTTATTGAGGCGGGAGTGAGGCGGATTAGGGGTTAATACATTTATTATAGTAGCGGTGAGGTCCGGTCGGCAGATTAGGGGTTAATAAGTGTAGGTAGGTGGAGGTAACTTTGGGGGCGGCAGATTAGGGGTTAATAAATATAATATAGCGGTCAGCGGTGTTAGGGACAGCAGATTAGGGGTTGATAGGGATAACGTAGGTTGCGGCGGTGTACGGAGCGGCAGATTAGGGGTTAAAAAAATATGCAGGTGTCAGCGATAGCGGGGGCGGCAGATTAGGGGTTAATAAGTGTAAGGCTAGGGGCGTTTAGACTCGGGGTACATGTTAGGGTGTTAGGTGCAGACATAGGAAGTGTTTCCCCATAGGAAACAATGGGGCTGCGTTAGGAGCTGAACGCTGCTTTTTTGCAGGTGTTAGGTTTTTTTTCAGCTCAAAATGCCCCATTGTTTTCTATGGGGGAATCGTGCACAAGCACGTTTTTGAAGCTGGCCACGTCCGTAAGCACCGCTGGTATTGAGAGTTGCAGTGGCGGTAAATATGCTATACGCTCCCTTTTTGGAGCCTAACGCAGCCCTTCTGAGAACTCTAAATACCAGCGGTATTTAAAAGGTGCGGGGGAAAAAAGCATGCTTAGCTAACGCACCCCTTTGGCCGCAGAACTCTAAATCTAGCCGTTAGTTAATTAAAGTTATTTTATTTAGATTATTTAGATTATTTTAAATTATATTTAAGTTAGGGGGGTGTTAGGGTTAGACTTAGGTTTAGGGGTTAATATGTTTATTATAGTGGCGGCGACGTTGGCGGCGGCAGATTAGGGGTTAATAAGTGTAGTTAGGTGGCGGCGACATTGGGGGCAGCAGAGTAGTGGTTAATAAATAAAAAGTAGGTGTCGGCGATGTTGGGGGCAGCAGATTAGGGGTTAATAAGTATAATGTAGGTGGCGGCGGTGTCCAGAGCGGCAGATTAGGGGTTAATAATATAAAGCAGGTGTCGGCGATGTCGGGGGCAGCAGATTTAGGGGTTAATAAGTATAAGATTAGGGGTGTTTATACTTGGGGTTCATGTTAGGGTGTTAGGTGTAGACATAAAATGTATTTCCCCATAGGAATGAATGGGGCTGCGTTAGGAGCTGAACGCTGCTTTTTTGCAGGTGTTAGGGTTTTTTTCAGCCGGCCCAGCCCCACTGATTCCTATGGGGAAATCGTGCACGAGCACGTTTAGCCAGCTCGCCGCTGACTTAAGCAGCGCTGGTATTGAGGTGAGATGTGGAGCTAAATTCTGCTCTCCGCTCACTTTTTTACGGCTAACGCCGGGATAAAAGAACCCTGTAATACCATCAACTGGGTTATCTGTAGAGGATATCAGGAAAAAACTGGATAATATTAAGGTAAATAAAACTTCAGGTACAGATGGGATACACCCAAGGGTTCTAGGAAACCAAACTCTCATAACCAAACCTCTACTCTTCATTTTTCAAGATTCATTATCCTCAGGTATAGTACCCCAGGACTGGTGTAAAGCAGATAGGGTACCGCTTTTTAAAAAGGGAAGCCGGGCTGATCTAAAAAGCTATAGACAGTAAGCTTGATATTGGTAGTGGGGAAGATACTTGAAGGGTTTATGATGGATTATATTCAATAGTATATTCTTGACAACAAATCAGCATGGTTTTATGAGAAATAGATAATGCCAAAATAATCTAATTAGATGCTATGAGGAAGTAAGCAATAATATAAATGCAAATCAGTTAATGTGATATACTTGGATTTTGCATAGACTTTTAATACAGCGCCACATAAGAGATTATTATATAAAATTAAGGGGTTGGGAATTACTGAAAATGTTAGTTCATTGATAAATAACTCGATAAAAGACAGGGATCAAAGAGTAATAATTGATGGATCATACTCATTTTGAACAAAAGGACTTAGCGGTGTGCCCCAAGGATAAGTACTGGGCCCTGTTATTTTTAATATTTTTATTAATGACTTGGAGGAAAAATTAAATTGCAGCATCTCTATTATTGCAGCTGATACAAATTTGTTCAAAGTTATTAAATCAGTGCAGAATGTAATTGCTTTGCAAAAGGAATTTGCAAATATAGTAAGAATGGGCTTTCTTAATAGCAAATGAGATTTTATACTGGTAAATGTAAGGTTCTACATTTTGGAAGTAAACATCTGAAGGCTACCTAATATTTAATAGGTACGGACTACATAAGGAGCTATCTATACAGGAGGGGGACTAGGAGAAGGAAGACACACTAAAACACCAGACAATCTTTCCCCACAAGCTCATCAATAGATTAAACCCTTACGCCTAGATTTAGAGTTCTGCGTTAGGGTTAAAAATCTGCGTTAAGGGGTCCTAACGCTGCTTTTTAATGCCCGCTGGTATTTAGAGTCAGCCAACAAAGGGTCTACAGCTTACTTTCTTTCCGCGACTCGAGGCTACCGCAGATCCCCTTACGTCAATTGCGTATCCTATCTTTTCTATGGGATTTGCCTAATGCTGGTATTACGAGTCTTGGAAGAAGTGAGCGGTAGAGTCTCTACCGACAAGACTCCAACCGCAAAAAAAAGTCTGTAGTTAAGAGCTTTATGGGCTAACGCGGGAACATAAAGCTCTTAACTACTGTGCTATAAAGTACACTAACACCCATAAACTACCTATGAACCCGTAAACCGAGGCCCCCACACATTGCAAACCCTATAATTAAATGTTTTAACCCCTAATCTTCCGAACGGACATCACCGCCACCTACATTATCCCTATGAACCCCTAATCTGCTGCCCCTAACATCGCCGACACCTACATTATATTTATTACCCCCTAATCTGCCCCCCCCAATGTCGCCGCCACCTACCTACACTTATTAACCCCTAATCTGCCGACCGGACATCGCCGCCACTATAATAAATGTATTAACCCCTAAACCGCGCATTCCTGCCTCGCAAACACTATAATAAATTATATTAACCCCTAATCTGCCCTCCCTAACATCACCGCCCCCTACCTACAATTATTAACCCCTAATCTGCCGCCCTATACTATAATAAAACTATAATAAAGTTATTAACCCCTAAACCTAAGTCTAACCCTAACACCCCCCTAACTTAAATATAATTTAAATTAAACAAACTAAATTTACTATCATTAAATAAATTAATCCTATTTAAAACTAAATACTTACCTATAAAATAAACCCTAATATAGCTACAATATAACTAATAGTTACATTGTAGCTATTTTAGGATTTATATTTATTTTACAGGCAACTTTGTATTTATTTTAACTAGGTACAATAGCTATTAAATATTTAATAACTATTTAATAGCTACCTAGTAGTAAAATAAATCCTAACCTAAGTTACAAATACACCTAACACTACACTATCAATAAATTAATTAAATAAATTACCTATAATTATCTAAACTAAAATACAATTAAATAAACTAAACTATAGTACAAAAAAGAACAACACTAAATTAAAAAAAAAAACAAAAAAAACAAGAAGTTTAAACTAATTACACCTAATCTAAGCCCCCTAATAAAATAAAAAAGCCCCCCAAAATAATAAAATGCCCTAACTTATCCTAAATTACAAAGTAATCAGCTCTTTTACCAGCCCTTAAAAGGGCTTTTTGCGGGGGATTGCCCCAAAGTAATCATCTCTTTTACCTGTAAATAAAAATACAATCCCCCCCAACATTACAACCCACCACCCACATACCCTAATCTAAAACCCACCCAATCCCCCCTTAAAAAAACCTAACACTACCCCCCCTGAAGATCACCCTACCTGGAGCCGTGTTCACCCAGCCGGGCACCGATGGGCCAGAAGTGGACATTCGGAACAGCAGAAGTCTTCATCCGATCGGGCCAGAGGAGGTCCTCCAAGCAGCAGATGTCTTCATCCAAGAGGCATCTTCAATCAACTGGAACGGAGCCATCCTCTTCGTACGATGTCCTAAGGCCAAATGAAGGTTCCTTTAAATGACGTCATCCAAGATGGCGTCCCTCGAATTCTGGTTGGCTGATAGGATTCTATCAGCCAATCGTAATTAAGGTAGGAAAAATCTGATTGGCTGATCCAATCAGCCAATCGGATTGACATTGCATTCTATTGGCTGTTCCGATCAGCCAATAGAATGCGAGGTCAATCCGATTGGCTGATTTTTCCTACCTTAATTCCGATTGGATGATAGAATCCTATCAGCCAATCGGAATTTGAGGGACGCCATCTTGGATGACGTCATTTAAAGGAACCTTCATTCGGCCTTAGGACATCGTACGAAGAGGATGGCTCCGCGTCGGATGGATTCAAGATGGCTCCGCTCCGGTTGATTGAAGATTGAAGATGCTGCTTGGATGAAGACATCTGCCGCTTAGAGGACCTCTTCTGCCCCGATCGCATGAAAACTTCTGCCGCTCCGGATGTCCTCTTCTGTCCCATCGGTGGCCGGCTGGCTGAAGACGACTCAAGGTAGGGTGATCTTCAGGGGGGGTAGTGTTAGGTTTTTTAAGGGGGGATCATGTGGGTTTTAGAGTAGGGGTAAGTGGGTGGTGGGTTGTAATGTTGACGGGGGATTGGATTTTTATTTACAGGTAAAAGAGCTGATTACTTTGGGGTAATGCCCCACAAAAAGCCCTTTTAAGGGCTGGTAAAAGAGCTGATTACTTTGTAATTTAGGATAGGGTAGGGCATTTTATTATTTTGGGGGGCTTTTTTTATTTTATTAGGGGGCTTAGATTAGGTGTAATTAGTTTAAACTTCTTGTATTTTTTTTTATTTTTTGTAATTTAGTGTTTGTTTAGTGTTAGTGTTTATTTAATTGTATTTTAGTTTAGATAATTGTAGTTTATTTATTTAATTAATTTATTGATAGTGTAGTGTTAGGTGTATTTGTAAGGATTTATTTTACCGGTAATTTTGTAATTATTTTAACTAGGTAGCTATTAAATAGTTATTAACTATTTAATAGCTATTGTACCTAGTTAAAATAAATACAAAGTTGCCTGTAAAATAAATATAAATCCTAAAATAGCTACAATGTAACTATTAGTTATATTGTAGCTATATTAGGGTTTATTTTATAGGTAAGTATTTAGTTTTATATAGGATTAATTTATTTAATGATAGTAAATTTAGTTTGTTTAATTTAAATTATATTTAAGTTAGGGGGGTGTTAGGGTTAGACTTAGGTTTAGAGGTTAATAACTTTATTATAGTAGCAGCGACGTTGGGGACGGGAGATTAGGGGTTAATATTTGTAGGTAGGTGGCGGCGATGTTAGGGAGGACAGATTAGGGGTTAATACAATTTATTATAGTGTTTGCGAGGTGGGAGTGCGGCGGTTTAGGGGTTAATACATTTATTATAGTGGCGGCGATGTCCGGTCGGCAGATTAGGGGTTAATTAGTGTAGGTAGGTGGCGGCGATGTTGGGGGGGGCAGATTAGGGGGTAATAAATATAATGTAGGTGTCGGTGATGTTAGGGGCAGCAGATTAGGGGTTCATAGCTATAATGTAGGTTGCGGCGGTGTCCGGAGCGGCAGATTAGGGGTTAATAATATAATGCAGGTGGCGAGGATGTCAGGGGTGGCAGATTAGGGGTTAATAAGTGTAAGGTTAGGGGTGTTTAGACTCGGGGTTCATGTTAGGGTGTTAGGTGTAGACATTAAAAGTGATTCCCCATAGGAAACAATGGGGCTGCGTTAGGAGCTGAACGCTGTTTTTTTGCAGGTGTTAGGTTTTTTTACAGCCAGCTCAGCCCCATTGTTCCCTATGGGGATATTGTGCACGAGCACGTTTTTCCAGTTTACCGCTACAGTAGGCAACGCTGGTATTGAGGGTTGAAGTGGAGCTAAATTATGCTCAATGCTCCCTTTTCTGATGCTAATGCAGCCATTCAGACAACTCGTAATACCAGGGTTGGCTTAAGGGTGCGCTAGAAAAAAAAGGAGCGTTAGCACCGCAGGTCTTTACCGACAAAACTCTAAATCTAGGCGTTAGTGACCAGACCATTTTTCAATTTTCTATTTTTACATTTCTGCAGTGTTTGTGTTTAGCTGCAATTTTCCTCTTACTCCTTTACTGTACCCACACATATTATATACCGTTTTTTCTCACCATTAAATGGACTTTCTAAAGATACCATTATTTTCATCATATCATCTAATTTACTATAAAAAATTATAAAATATGATGAAAAAATTAAAAAACACACACTTTTTCTAACTTTGACCCCCAAAATCTGTTACACATCTACAACCACTAAAAAATTCCCATGATAAATAGTTTCTAAATTTTGTCCTGAGTTTAGAAATACCCAATGTTTACATGTTCTTTGCTTTTTTTGCAAGTTATAGGGCAATAAGTACAAGTAGCACTTTGCTATTTCCAAACCATTTTTTTTTTTCAAAATTAGCGATAGTTACATTGTAACACTGATATCTGTCAGAAATCCCTGAATATCCCTTCACATGTATATATATTTTTAGTAGACAACCCAAAGTATTGTAGGATAACTCCCCACCTGTGTAGTGCACCTTTAAAGAGAGCAATAACCAATCAAAAATGCTAAAAATCTAACACTCCCCTAGGAATGGATTTCAACATAAAGTGTGCACTACCAAGGTGTGAAGAAAAATGTAACATAAAATAGAAATTCAATTTAAAATTAAAAACATAAGAAAAAAAGTGAATTGCAAAAAAAGAAAGAAAATCTTTTACCATTATAATTAAAGAATTTATAGTAATGAATCGGTTGGTTCAATTGAACACAATGGGGTCATCACAGATACATACAGATACATACAGAAAACCAACATCGGGCAACACGATTTTACATGCAACATCTTGTCACCCCAAACATTTAATAAAATCTATTCCCAGGAGCCAGCTTCTTAGGCTTCGTAGAAATTCTAACTCAGATGAGTTATTTAATTTTCAGGCATGTAAATTGATAGACAGATTAAGTGCAAGGGGTTTGCAAGGGGTTATGATCCTAACCTATTGCAGCAGTCACTGAATGATGTTAGAAAGAACCCTAGGCCTTCTAATCAAAGTAAGGCTAATTATTCAAAGAAAACTGGGTTTGATAGGGATACAGTAGTCTTTTCTACTGAATTTTCCCTACAATTCGATGACTTATGCAATATCATTAAAAGGAATTTACCAGTTCTCAAGGGTGATGATGCTCTAGTGGGTATTGTCGACAAAGTTAAATTTGTATCCAAAAAAGCACCAACTCTTGCCAAAAAACTTTCCCCTAGCATGGTCAATAGTAACCTGAGAGAAATGGGGATGCAATGGCTCAATAAGAAGGGTACTTTTAAATGTCTATCAAAAAACTGTCTCACTTGTCAACAGATTTCAACCGGGGTAGACTTTTCCAGCCATGCAACCAAACAAAATTTTAAAATGAATCATTATGCCAATTGTGGTACTACTTTTGTAGTTTACCTTATAGAGTGTACCCTTTGTTTTGAACAGTATGTAGGTCAGACCTCACGTGCCCTAAGGTCTAGGATAGGTGAACATAAACGGGACATTAAAAACTATAACAAGGATTCCAGTGTAGCCAGACATTTTAATTGTTTCCATTTCACAGACCAACCCAAATTCACGGTGAAAGTAATAGATTTGGCTAAAAAAACAATTAGAGGTGGGAATATTTATAATATACTATCCAAGAAAGAACTCATCTGGATTTGGAAATTAAACACCAGGGAACCCAATGGACTAAATAAAGAATGGGATATTAGCTATTTTGTGGAATAGTTATAGTTTTATTATAGTTTTATTTGGGTTGCGTGTTTGGTTACAATATCCCTTGACCATGGCATTAATAATAAGATTTTTTTTCTATCTGTATGTTACAAGTATACTTACATTTATATCAGTATATATGTTTTCACATTAATTCAGTATTTATGTATTTGTTGTAGCATACTTTGTCCCACCCCAATATTACATATACTTTCTCAGAAGCACTTTTTAATATCAATTAAATGTCCTATTTTTAATATGAATTAAATGTCCTATTATTATTATGAATATTACCAGGAATATTGTGGGAGATTGGGCTATCCCGCCATCAGAGAAATACTATTTAAACTAATATGTACATTGTCCCTGATGAAAATCAAATATTAATTTATTATATCATAAAATTGTATGAATTATACATATAAATGAATGTGTCCTTGTCAGCAGGAATTAGTTGAATTTTGGTTATGACAACAATATGTATTATGTAAATTCATAACCTTTAAAAAAATTACATATGTTCATTTTTTGAGGCTAATTGCAGAAATTTGTAGCAAAATTCATTACTATAAATTATTTCATTATAATGGTAAAATATTTTCTTTCTTTTCTGCAATTCACTTTTTTTTATGTTTTTTAATTTTAAATTGAATTTCTATTTTATGTTACATTTTTCTTCACACCTTGGTAGGGCACACTTTATGTTGAAATCAATTCCTAGGGGAGTGTTAGATTTTTAGCATTTTTGATTGGTTATTGCTCTCTTTAAAGGTGCACTACACAGGTGGGGAGTTATCCTATGATTAATTGCTGCATAGCACGAAACATGTTAGGACTCCGCTCCCCCCTCCATTCTTGAACTTGGCATTGTGCTGTGCTGTTTGTGTTCACTGTTTTTAATTTTTGGAAATAAATGTTGTATTTTAACACTACGATTTGGGAGTGCTGCTGCTTCTTTCTACCATTGCTTTCTTGGAGTTGGCTCAATCTTCATACATCTGGCACCCCGCCATCAGTGCACCTTCAGTTGCCGGAATCCAACGGCTTGGATTGGGCTACAGTGTATACACCTCCTGGGCTGTAGCTACGTTCACCTCCCCTACATAACCCAAAGTATTGATCCAGGCTCATGTTGGTATATTTCATGCCACCATTTCACCGCCAAATGCGATCAAATTAAAAAAAAGTTAACTTTTTCACAATTTTAGGTTTCTCACTGAAATTATTTACAAACAGCTTGTGCAATTATGGCACAAAAGGTTGTAAATGCTTCTCTGGGATCACCTTTGTTCAGAAACAGCAGATATATATGGCTTTGACATTGCTTTCTGGTAATTAGAAGGTCCATCAGTAAAGGGGTTAATTAGGTAGCTTGTAGGGTTAATTTTAATTTTAGTGTATACAGGGAGTGCAGAAATATTAGGCAAGTTGTATTTTTGAGGATTCATTTTATTATTGAACAACAACCATGTTCTCAATGAACCAAAAAAACTCATTAATATCAAAGCTGAATAGTTTTGGAAGTAGTTTTTAGTTTGTTTTTAGTTATAGCTATTTTAGGGGGATATCTGTGTGTGCAGGTGACTATTACTGTGCATAATTATTAGGCAACTTAACAAAAAACAAATATATACCAATTTCAATTATTTATTTTTACCAGTGAAACCAATATAACATCTCAACATTCACAAATATACATTTCTGACATTCAAAAACAAAACAAAAACAAATCAGTGACCAATATAGCCACCTTTCTTTGCAAGGACACTCAAAAGCCTGCCATCCATGGATTCTGTCAGTGTTTTGATCTGTTCACCATCAACATTGCGTGCAGCAGCAACCACAGCCTCCCAGACACTGTTCAGAGAGGTGTACTGTTTTCCCTCCTTGTAAATCTCACATTTGATGATGGACCACAGGTTCTCAATGGGGTTCAGATCAGGTGAACAAGGAGGCCATGTCATTAGATTTTCTTCTTTTATACCCTTTCTTGCCAGCCACGCTGTGGAGTACTTGGACGCGTGTGATGGAGCATTGTCCTGCATGAAAATCATGTTTTTCTTGAAGGATGCAGACTTCTTCCTGTACCACTGCTTGAAGAAGGTGTCTTCCAGAAACTGGCAGTAGGACTGGGAGTTGAGCTTGACTCCATCCTCAACCCGAAAAGGCCCCACAAGCTCATCTTTGATGATACCAGCCCAAACCAGTACTCCACCTCCACCTTGCTGGCGTCTGAGTCGGACTGGAGCTCTCTGCCCTTTACCAATCCAGCCATGAGCCCATCCATCTGGCCCATCAAGACTCACTCTCATTTCATCAGTCCATAAAACCTTAGAAAAATCAGTCTTGAGATATTTCTTGGCCCAGTCTTGACGTTTCAGCTTGTGTGTCTTGTTCAGTGGTGGTCGTCTTTCAGCCTTTCTTACCTTGGCCATGTCTCTGAGTATTGCACACCTTGTGCTTTTGGGCACTCCAGTGATGTTGCAGCTCTGAAATATGGCCAAACTGGTGGCAAGTGGCATCTTGGCAGCTGCACGCTTGACTTTTCTCAGTTCATGGGCAGTTATTTTGCGCCTTGGTTTTTCCACACGCTTCTTGCGACCCTGTTGACTATTTTGAATGAAACGCTTGATTGTTCGATGATCACGCTTCAGAAGCTTTGCAATTTTAAGAGTGCTGCATTCCTCTGCAAGATATCTCACTACTTTTTACTTTTCTGAGCCTGTCAAGTCCTTCTTTTGACCCATTTTGCTAAAGGAAAGGAAGTTGCCTAATAATTATGCACACCTGATATAGGGTGTTGATGTCATTAGACCACACCCCTTCTCATTACAGAGATGCACATCACCTAATATGCTTAATTGGTAGTAGGCTTTCGAGCCTATACAGCTTGGAGTAAGACAACATGCATAAAGAGGATGATGTGGTCAAAATACTAATTTGCCTAATAATTCTGCACTCCCTGTAGGTTACCCTCCCACCTGACACATCCCAACCCTGATCCCTCCCTGACCCCCCTCAAACAGCTCTCTTTCCTCCGTCACCCCCCAAAGGTCGCCCCATCTGAAAGGGACATAATTCACATATGCTAAATCACTTGAAACTGATGCAGTATAACTGTAAAAAGCTGACAGGAAAATATATGTAAAAAAAGAAGATATTTTACCTCAACATTTCTTCAGCTCACCAGAGTAAGTCCTGTGTAAAAAGTCATACTTCAGATGCTGTCCAGCTGCAGGTAAAAAAATATAATTAAGAAATGAACTGCAGACAATCAGCATCAACAGTGCTGAGGTCATGAACTCTTTTACATAAAGATGTTCAGGTGATAATTTCTAGTCAGCTTATTACAGCTATGCTGCATCAGTTCAAATGGTTTTTTTTTAACATTTGGTTATCATGGCCCTTTAAGTACTGGCAGAAAGTCTGCAAGTAGAAAAATAAAAGGTGTTTATATATATATATATATATATATATTCTGCAGGGTAGTATTCCCCCTTACCTCCCTGACCCCCCAAATAGCTCTCGAACCCTCCCCCTCTAACTGTTAGGAACCATCGTAGGTACTGGCAGCTGTCTACCATACAATTTAATAAACCCATTTTTTCATTGTGTAGCCCCCCTCAATAACCTACCTCGCTCCCCCTCCCAGATCCCTTTCCCAGATCTCTTAACCCCATCTCCCTCCTTATCACTCACTTTGCACATCATTTAAGTAGTGTAGCAGTCCATCCCACCTGCTCCCACACCCTCCCACCCTCCTCCTACCCAATCCAGCAAAGGGCCGCCCACCCGCCTCCCTCCTGTCCCTCCCACTCCACCAATGATCCGCACCATTGCTTGCTCTCTCTGCATCGGTTGCTTACCAGAGTGTATTGCAGGATGCCTCAATATCGAGGCATCACTGCAATACCCTGTAAGCAGCTGGAAGAGATCACAATTGCTTCCAGCACTTGAAACCCCTGAGGACATGATAGTCACATCCTTGGTCATTAACGACCGATTTTTTTAGGACGTGCTTGGCACGTCCTTGGTCGTTAAGGGATTAAGATGTCAAAACTTTTCTCAGAAAACATTGCTTTACCTAAGGCTTTATTACAATGGCAAGAAGTTTTATTTGCAACAAATGAAGACAATGTGCATCCAGAAAAATAGTGTACTGTATTGGCTAACGTGGAGGATAGAATGTATAGTGCTGCCATGCATCACAACTATTAGAGTTTAATATCCTAGACTCTTCTCCCATGCAACAGTACAAATAATCTAGAACTGAGATTTTAGTCTGGGAATCTAAATAAAGGTGCGCACTGGTTCCCAGCAAAAACTGACAATCCACAACCGGATAAAAAAGTTCAAAGATTTATTTATCCAAATTTAAAAACATATACGAGGTGAGGCTCCATAAAAGCATACCATTACATGCACATTTAAATGTAGTCTAGTCCCAACACAGACGTGTTTTGTGCGCATGCGCACTTGGTTACTGCATACCAGTGATTAGACTACTCACATTTAAATACCAAACATTTAAAGGTATATACAGTATATACCGATTATATGTAATACCTGTGTACCGACTCAGTAAAGTGCATATATTATATATAGAGAAATAAGGTGCATGTATTATATATTGTGAGATATTATATATCATAATTAAATCTATATGTTCAAATACACGACTAAGTAGATTATAACATCTAGGGAAATATAACTAATTAGTTAATACAAATAATTCAAATAATTTAAAGCCCCACATGATATAAAGTCACATCATAAATTCACATTCATATAATATTCCTACATAAGAATGAATTAAGGGATAGTAAGATGTATGTTTAACATCATTAAAGTTGATTTCCCAAAATTTATACTTCTCCCTGACAAAACATGGAAAATACAATGCACTTTTGTATACTCAGTTTGAGAAGGACATTTCTATTTATATATACATGCTTGAGAAAATAATTCTAGGTCTGTTGTTCATAATTCTGTATTTGAACATATAGATTTAATTATGATATATAATATCTCACAATATATAATACATGCACCTTATTTCTCTATCTATAATATATGCACTTTATTTCTTTACTGAGTCGGTACACAGGTATTATATATAATCGGTATATATATACCTTTAAATGTTGGGTATTTAAATGGGAGTAGTCTAATCACCAGAATGCAGTGACCAAGTGCGCATGCGCACAAAACGCGTCTACGTTGGGTCTAGACTACATTTACCTGTGCATGTAATGGTATGCTTTTATGGAGCTTCACCTTGTATATGTTTTTAAATTTGGATAAATAAATCTTTGAACTTTTTATCCAGTTGTGGATTGTCCGTTTTTGCTGGAAACCAGTGCGCACCTTTATTTGGATTCCTGTTTACACTTACGTGTGGGGAGTAGACACACCTGGTGCTGCATTGTATGTCCCAGCACCTGGAGGATTTCACTACACCCACTCTCAATTGTGCCGCTAATCTCTACCTACTGGCTGGAAGAGAACGCTTCTCCTTATAGAATCTGTGTGTGACAGTATATTTCTAAAACTCAGGATACCGATTACTGCCGTTCCCATTGCATCCTTAATTAACACCTCCCTGATGTCTGGCTATGTCCCCAAGGCTTGGAAAACAGCAAGGGTTGTTCCATGCCACAAAAGTGAAAAGAAAACCCTAGTCTCAAACTATAGGCATATATCCTTACTCCCTGTGTTGTCCAAAATATTGGAGAAATGTGCCTTCCCAACCCTGTTCTATTGTAACAGCTCTCTTAAAAGTTAACAATGATGTTTAGACTGGAATGAAACAAGGACTGACTGGAGCTATTTTCCTTGATTTTGTAAAGGCCTTTGATACTGTTAATCACATCTTAATACGCAAGTTCAAAGCCTTAGGGTTAAACAATGAATCAATAAATTGGTTATGCTCTTACATATCAGACAGATCACAATTTGTCTCTATTTCTAACAAGGTCTTCAGCTCTCTCAAAGTAACGTGCAATGTGCCCCATGGTTCCATTTTAGGGCCCCTCTTGTTCTCTCTATTTATAAATAATCTTCCCTTAGTTAGCAAAACCTCAACTTTACACAACAATTGGTTATGGGGATGGTTTATATGCGTCTGTGCCTCCGATGAATCTCAGTAAACGTGCAACTCTCTATAACTTTCTATGCAGATTCGTTCTGCAATGTGATTACAAAACTCTTTATTGTGATTTATTGGTAAACACTTTCTTCATCTTTCTTGCCCTGTCTATAACCACTTTTTATGAGAAACTACCTAAGCAGTATGCTCACCCTTGCTCTCTTCTTACCCTATAACTTAAGAGGACAGTAAAGTCATAATTAGACATTCATGATTTAGACACTTTTTAACAACTTTAACTTGCTTCCTTCTCTAGTTTTCTTTGCTGAAAGTTTCATCTTGGAAAGTTAAGGAGCAGCAAATAACCTAGGTTCTAGCTGCTGATTGGTGGCTGCATATATATACAGATTGCCATTGGCTCATCCATGTGTCCAGTTAGAAAGCAGTAGTGCATTGCTACTCTTACAACAAACGATACCAAGAGAATGAAACACATTTGATAATAGAAGTAAACTGGAAAGTTGTTTAAAATTGTATGTTCTACCTAAATCATGAAAGAAAAATTTGGGGTTTTATGACCATGTAAGGTCCTCTACCTCCACTCTACTCTCCATTCCCAGTTCAATCAATCCTGTAGAAACTCTAAATTATAAAAAGAACGAACTTGTGTCTGTGTATAGCTATGTAAAGATTTAACTGTTTGTACAATGTGTAAAGTATTGCTGGAATATACCAGGACATACTTGAACGCAAGAGAAATCTCATTGTATTTTTTCCTGGTAAAACATTTTATAAATAAATAAATATTAGCTGTGTAAAACATTATGATTTTAAATCTAAAGAAAAAAAAATCTAAATGGCATCTAAACATTCTAAAAAAAGATGAGGTAATTTGAACATCCATTTCAATGAGTGGGAGGAGATGCTGTGCACATCTTGTCACCAGAGACTATGGGGCCTATCTATCAAGCTCCGTACGGAGCTTGAAGGCCCGTGTTTCAGGCCCTTCAGGCTCGCCAGAAACACCAGTCATGAAGCAGCAGTCTAAAGACCGCTGCTCCATAACCTGTCCGCCTGCTCTGAGGAGGCGGACAGACATCGCTGCAAATCAACCCGATTGAATACGATCAGGTTGATTGACACCCCCCTGGGAGCGGCCGATTAACCGCGAATCTGCAGGGGGCGGCATTGCACCAGCAGTTCACAAGAGCTGCTGGTGCAATGCTGAATGCGGAGAGCGTATTGCTCTCCGCATTCAGCGATGTCTGTCGGACATGGTCCGCTGATCGGATCATGTTGGACAGACACATAAAAAATAGGCTCCGATGAGAGGATCATGGGATGGATACAGATGATTCCCCCACCTTAAGGAGAGCTGCTGCTGCTCATTTCAAATCTGATAACTGCCGCACACCCAAAAAAAGTAGGGACAGTCAACTGTTTACCACTGTGTAACATCACCTTTTCTTTTATTAACACTTATTAAACGTTTGGGCACTGAAGACACTAGTTGGTTGCATTTAGTAAGCATAATTTTACCCTATTCATCCATTATGCATGTCATCAGCTGCGCAACTTAACGGGCCTTTGTTGCCTTATTTCTCGCTTCATAATGCGACACACATTCACAAATCGGAGACAGCTCAGGACTGCAGGCAGGTCATGCTAGCACCTGTACTCTCTGCTTACGCAACCATGTGCTTGTATTCCGGGCAGAATGTGGTATGGCAATGTCCTGCTGGAAAATGCAGGGATGTCCCTGGTAAAGATGACGTCTGGATGGCAGCATATGTTGCTCCAAAATGTATACATATCTTTCTGCATTATTGGTGCCCTCACAGATGTGCAAGTTATCCATCCCATGGGCAGTTAGAAACAACCCCATACCATGACAGACGCTGGATTTTGAACCTCACGCTGAGAACAGCTTTTCCTCTTTGACCCGGAGAACATGATGGGGGGTAGTTATCAACGTGTCAACTTTCCTGCCTTCGCCGGCCCAATACGCCCGCCTAAGCTCGCCTCACATCGCCGCCGCAGACCTGAAAAATTTCGCCTAAGTTATCAAATAAAGCTGTCAAAAAGCTGTGGGGCGATGAGCAGCGGACTGTGAGAGTTATCACTCATCCGATCTCGCTGCTCTTCGGCTTTTTCCCAGCTTTATTACTAGCCTGTCACTAAGAACTCACACTAACTACACTGTTCTACCCCCTATACCGGCGCCCCCGGAGCACCCCGCAACTAAATAAAGTTATTAACCCCTAAACCGCCGCTCCTAGACCCTGCCGCAACTCTGATAAATGTATTAACCCCTAAACCGCCGCTCCTAGACCCTGCCGCAACTCTGATAAATGTATTAACCCCTAAACCGCCGCTCCCAGACACCGCTGCCACCTACATTATACCTATTAACCCCTATCCTGCCCCCCCCTACACCGTCGCCCTCTATAATAAAGTTATTAACCCCTATCCTGCCCCCCACTACACCGCCGCCACTGTAATAAATTTATTAACCCCTAAAACTAAGTCTAACACTAACCCTAACACCCCCCTAACTTAAATATTAATTAAATAAATCTAAATAATATTTCTATTATGAACTAAATAAATCCTATTTAAAACTAAATACTTACCTTTAAAATAAACCCTAATATAGCTACAATATAAATAATAATTATATTGTAGCTATCTTAGGATTTATTTTTATTTTACAGGCAAATTTCAATTTATTTTAACTAGGTACAATAGTTATTAAATAGTTATTAACTATTTAATAGCTTACCTAGCTAAAATAAAGAGAAATTTACCTGTAAAATAAAAACTAACCTAAGTTACAATTAAACCTAACACTACACTATCATTAAATAAATTAAATAAATTACCTACAAATAACTACAATTAAATACAATTACATAAACTAACTAAAGTACAAAAAAAAAAATAGGTTACAAACATTTAAAAAATATTACAACAATTTTAAGCTACTTACACCTAATCTAAGCCCCCTAATAAAATAACAAAGCCCCCCAAAATAAAAAAATGCCCTACCCTATTCTAAATTAAAAAAAGTTCAAAGCTCTTTTACCTTACCAGCCCTTAAAAGGGCCATTTGTGGGGCATGCCCCAAATAATTCAGCTCTTTTGCCTGTAAAAGAAAAATACAACCCCCCCCAACATTAAAACCCACCACCCACATACCCCTAATGTAACCCAAACCCCCCTTAAAATAACCTAACACTAATCCCCTGAAGATCATCCTACCTTTAGTTGTCTTCACTCAGCCGAGCCACCGATGGAACTGAAGAGGAGACCCGGACCGACAGAAGTTATCCTCCAAGCGGCGCTGAAGAAATCTTCCATCCGATGAAGTGATCCTCCAAGCGGCGCTGAAAAAGTCTTCCATCCGGGCGATGTCATCTTCCAAGAGGCGCTGAAGAAGTCTTCTATCCTGGCGATGTCAATCAGATTGAGCTTGCATTCTATTGGCTGTTTTGATCAGCCAATAGAATGTGAGCTCAATCTGATTGGCTGATTGGATCAGCCAATCGGATTGAACTTGAATCTGATTGGCTGATTCAATCAGCCAATCAGATTTTCCTACCTTAATCTTGGATGACGTCCCTTAAAGGAGCCTTCATTCGTCGGTAGTCCGTCGGTAAAGAAGGATGTTCCACGTCGGCGGGATGAAGATTCAAGACTCGGCTTGGAAGATGACATCGCCCGGATAGAAGACTTCTTCAGCGCCTCTTGGAAGATGACATCTCCCGGATGGAAGACTTTTTCAGTGCCGCTTGGAGGATCACTTCATCGGATGGAAGATTTCTTCAGCGCCGCTTGGAGGATCACTTCTGCCGTTCTGGGTCTCCTCTTCAGTTCCATCGGTGGCTCGGCTGAGTGAAGACGACTAAAGGTAGGATGATCTTCAGGGGATTAGTGTTAGGTTATTTTAAGGGGGGTTTGGGTTAGATTAAGGGTATGTGGGTGGTGGGTTTTAATGTTGGGGGGGGTTGTATTTTTCTTTTACAGGCAAAAGAGCTGAATTCTTTGGGGCATGCCCCACAAATGGCCCTTTTAAGGGCTGGTAAGGTAAAAGAGCTTTGAACTTTTTTAATTTAGAATAGGGTAGGGCATTTTTTAATTTGGGGGGGGGGGTTGTTATTTTATTAGGGGGCTTAGATTAGGTGTAAGTAGCTTAAAATTGTTGTAATATTTTTTAAATGTTTGTAACCTATTTTTTTTATTTTTTGTAACTTAGCTTTTTTTATTTTTTGTACTTTAGTTAGTTTATGTAATTGTATTTAATTGTAGTTATTTGTAGGTAATTTATTTAATTTATTTAATGATAGTGTAGTGTTAGATTTAATTGTAACTTAGGTTAGGATTTATTTTACAGGTAATTTTGTATTTATTTTAGCTAGGTAGTTATTAAATAGTTAATAACTATTTAATAACTATTCTAACTAGCTAAAATAAATACAAAGTTACCTGTAAAATAAAAATAAATCCTAAGATAGCTACAATATAATTATTATTTATATTGTAGCTATATTAGGGTTCATTTTACAGGTAAGTATTTAGTTTTAAATAGGATTAACTTAGTTAATAAGAGAAATATTATTTAGATTTATTTAATTAATATTTAAGTTAGGGGGGTGTTAGGGTTAGTGTTAGACTTAGGTTTAGGGGTTAATAATTTTATTACAGTGGCGGCGGTGTAGTGGGGGGCAGGATAGGAGTTAATAAATTTATTATAGGTGGCGACGGTGTAGGGGGGGCAGGATAGGGGTTAATAAATTTATTATAGGTGGCGACGGTGTAGGGGGGCAGGATAGGGGTTAATAACTTTATTATAGAGTGCGACGGTATAGGGGGGGCAGGATAGGGGTTACTAGGTGTAATGTAGGTGGCGGTGGGCTCCGGGAGCGGCAGTTTAGGGGTTAAGACATTTATTATAGTTGCGGTTGGCTCCGGGAGTGGCAGTTTAGGGGTTAATATGCATAGAGTAGCTTGCGGTGGGCTCCGGGAGCGGCGGTTTAGGGGTTAATACATTTATTATAATTGCGGTGGGGTCAGGGAGCAGCGGTTTAGGGGTTAATATGTATAGAGTAGCTTGCGGTGGGCTCCGGGAGCGGTGGTTTAGGGGGTAATAACTTTATTTAGTTGCGGCGGTGTAGGGGGGGACAGATTAGTGGTGTTTAGACTCGGGGTACATGTTAGGGTGTTAGGTGCAGACATCTCCCATAGGAATCAATGGGATGTCTGGCAGCAGCGAACTTGTACTTTCGCTATGGTCAGACTCCCATTGATTCCTATGGGATCCGCCGCCTCCAGGGTGGCGGTTTGAAAACCAGGTACGCTGGGCCGTAAAAGTGCCGAGCGTACCTGCTAGTTTTTTGATAACTAGCAAAAGTAGTCAGATTGTGCCGCACATCTGGAGTGACGTAAGAATCGATCTGTGTCGGACTGAGTCCGGCGGATCGAAGTTTACGTCACAAAATTCTACTTTTGCCGGGATCTAGCCTTTGATAACTAAGGCGAATCAGCCTCGCCACAAATTCCAGCGTATTTGAGGTTGACGGCTTGATAACTAGGCCCCGATGGCTGTTTTTTTCCAAAAAACATTTGAAATGTTGACTCAATGGACCACAAAGCACAATTCAACTGTGCTACTATCCATCTCAGATGAGACCAAGCCCAGCGAAGTCTTCTGCTTTGCCTAGCAAAGCCTTAACGTGCATCTGTAGATGCAGTGGCAAATGGTGTTGACTGACAAAGGTTTACTAAAGTATTCCTGAGCCATGTTAGGCTATCCATTACTTATGACGGTTTCTGAAATAGTGACGTCTGAGGGATTGGAGATCACACACATTCAGAATGGTTTTCGTCCTTGCCCTTTTCCGCACCAAGATTTGACCAGATTCCTTGAATCCTTTAATTATATTGTGTACTGTAGAAGTTGAAATGCCCAAAATCCTACCAATTTGTCTTTGGAGAATGTTGTTCTCAAAGTGTTGGATTGTTCACTGACGCATCTGTTGGCAGATTGGCGAACCTCGACCCATCCTCGCTCTTGAAGGACTAGGCATTTTTTGGAGGCTCCTTATATAATATGATTATATGATTGCCTCACCTGTTTCACATCACCTTCTTATTTCAACTTAACACATAGCTATTAGTCCTAAATTGCCCTTGTCCCAACTTTTTTGGAACATGTTGCAGTCATCAGATTTTATTTTCAAAAATACATTACATTCACAAAGTAAAACATCAAACAATGTGTTAATCATGTGGTTTCAATATAGTACAGGGTGAATGTAATTTTCAAATTACTCTTTTTTTTGCATTCTCCATACTGTCCCAACTTTTTCAGAATTTGTGCTGTACATATACATGTCTAAACATGTGTATGTATGTGTGTGTGTATTTATTTTTATATATATATATATATATATATATATATATATATATATATATATATATATATATATATATATAAATATATATATATATATATATGTGTGTGTGTATGCATATGTATTTATGTATTTATATGTGTATGTATGTATGTATGTATGTACAGACATATATACACATATAAACACATACATACAAACGTACACACATTTAAACTTTTACTCAGGACTATATGGAGGAATATTACAATCATAAGGATAACATACACAATAAAACTTACAATAAGACATTATGTAAGATTATGCACTGTACAATACTACACATTGACAAACATAAACAAAAGGAGAGGAGCACCCTGCCCTTGAGTGCAATCATTTATAGATGCACTTTTAACAAAATGAGCTACAGTCTCTCAAGCTTACAATCTACACCACTGCTTTTCAAACTTTTCCTCAAGTTTCCCCAACAGGCCAGATTTTCAGGAATACCTTGGATGAGAGCAGGTAAAATAACCATGTTTACTAATCAGCTGAGGAGGAAGTCTGCAAAAGGCTTAGATACAAAGAAATCACAGAGGTAAAAAGTATATTAATATAACTGTGGTGGTTATACAAATCTGGGGAATAATAAAGGGATTATCTATCTTTTTTAAACAATAAACATTTTCAAGTAGATTGTCCCTCTAATAATCCCTTAATGCCTTTCAATGGATTGCTGTATTGATATAGTATTTCAATCTTTGATATTTTTGGTCTACTGTCTGCAGTCCTTCCAACTATCCCAAATTGTGCAGGAAAATCTGGAATTCTGAGGTTATCTCCCTGCCTTTCTACCTGTTCTTCTCACTCACTATTTACCTCTCTCTCTTCCCCTTTCCCTCTCTTCTCCCTCTGTACCCCTTCTCTTTACCTATCTGTCATCTCCTCTCTCACTCCACTTCTCTCCCATTTCCCTACCTATATATTTGACTCTTTCTTTCTTTTTCTCTCTGTCACCTATTCTTTCCTATGTGAGATGGGAGTGTGTATGGGGTAGGCTGTGTGGAATGAGGGATATTGGGGAGTTGTGTGTGTGGCTGTGTGCGATAGAAGTGAGTATGGGGTGATCAGTATGGAGTTGCGTGTGTGTGGCTGTCTGGGAAGGAAGTGTGTATGGGGTTGTCTGTATGAGATGAGAGTGAGGCCCCAATTTATCAAAGTCTGGCGGACCTGATCCGACAGTGCGGATCAGGTCCGCCAGACCTCGCTGAATACGGCGAGCAAAACGCTTGCCTATTCAACATTGCACCAGAAGCTCACAAGAGCTGCTGGTGCAACGCCGCCCCCTGCAGTCTCGTGGCCAATGGGCCGCCAGCAGGGGGTGTCAATCAACCCGATCGTACTCGATCGGGTTGATTTCCGGCGATGTCTGTCCGCCTGCTCAGAGCAGGCGGACAGGTTATGGAGCAGCGTTCTTTGTGACCGCTGCTTCAAAACTGCTGTTTCTGGTGAGCCTGCAGGCTCGCCAGAAACACGGGGCATCAAGCTCCACTCGCAGCTTGATAGATATGTCCCTGAGTGTGAAGTTGTGTTTAGTTGTAATGCAATTATTTATATCATATCTGATTTAAGTCTATTTTAAAGAGGTGCTGCAAGTATTCGTGTGCTGGCAGGGAAGTAATGGGAAGCACTAGCCTATTAGAAGGGCTGTGTGTGGAGGTGGGGGGTGGTCATGGAGCTCTATTAGTAGGGGAGAAAAGTATAGCACTGCATGACATGAGAGTTTTGTTTCGTTCAAACTTGATTTGTATTTTATATTACTTTAAACTTTAGACTGGGTCTTTTTAACCCCTTAACGACCGGGAACGTGCAGGGTACGTCCTCAAAAAAAAGGCAATTAACGCCTGAGGACGTACCCTGCACGTCCTCGGTGTAGAAAGCAGCTGGAAACGATCCTGCTCGCTTCCAGCTGCTTTCCGGTTATTGCAGTGATGCCTCGATATGGAGGCATCCTGCAATAACCTTTTTAAGCCATCCGGTGCAGAGAGAGCATCTCTGTGGCCCTCTCTGCACCGGAGATCGGTGGCTTTCCACGTTGGTGGGTTGGAGCCGGACCGGGAGGTGGGTGGCGGCCATCGTTGGCACTGGTGATGTGGAGGGGGGCGGGATCGTGGGCAGGGATGTCCGGGGGTGCGCACGGACGCGCGCGCGTGCACGGGAGGGTGGGGGCGGGCGCGTGCATGCACGGGAGGGCGGGCACGTGCGCGCGTACACGGAGAGGGAGCGGGTGGGAACCGCTACACTACAGCAAAAAGTTTAATAAAAGAGCTACAAAAAGGGGAATAAAAGTTTAAAAATAAATCAATCAAGATGTGGGGGTTGGTCTGTGGGGGGGGGGGAAGCTACACTACAGAAAAAAAAAAACCAGAAACAAAAAAAAAACCATTTTGTTTCTGCAAGTTGGGTACTGGCAGACAGCTGCCAGTACCCACGATGGCCCCCAATAATTCAGTTTGTAACAGACCTTAATTCTTCTGTGAGAAATTTGGAATTTACACTGAATTTCAGTGAGGAGAGTATCATGTTTTTGGACACTAGAGTGTATAAGAAAGGTCTTAAATTGGAATTTGATTTATATTCAAAAGAAACAGATAGGAATACATTGCTAGAATTTAATAGTTTCCATCCACGTCATTTGGTAGAATCCTTACCTAAGAGTCAGTTGATGAGAGTCCACCGTATCGTGTCAGAGACAGATAATCTAAATAAAAGGATTAAAGAAATGCAAGAAAAATTCCGCAATAGAGGTTACCCCCAACATGTATTAGATAAATGTAGCAATAATCTTACCACTAATAAAGATCATAAGGATAAGAATAAGAGAATGATCTTTACATCACAGTTTAGTGCCCATGGGAGGCAAATAGCTAAAATCATTAATAAACATTGGCCTATTTTACAGAGGTGTAATAATGACATTGTTGAATTCAAAGAGAGACCAATTATGGCCTACAAAAGGGTAAAGAATTTGAGGGACTACTTTGTGAAGTCTGACATAGGACCAGCTAAGCAGCTACAGCAGAGTCATTTAACAAAGAAGAATGTAGGATGTTATCCTTGTTTAGGATGCATTAGTTGTAATTCTGTAATAAGGGGTAAAGAGTTTGTTCACCCTAGGAGTGGTAAAAGGTACACTATTAGGAATTTCTTTACTTGTGACACCACATATGCAATTTATTTAATTAAGTGTCCGTGTTCCCTCATCTATATTGGAGAGACGGTAAGAAAAGTGAAAGATAGGCTTAGCCAGCACCGCTCCAATATTAGATGTGGGAACAGGGAGGCACCTGTCTCCAATCATTTTCTGGAGAAAGGACACAGTATCAGTCAGCTCCGATGGCAGGTTATAGATTATGTGGGTCTGCAGAGAATGGGTGGTGACCGTGAGAAAATATTGAAACAAAAAGAAATGCATTGGATTCATAGATTGGGATCATTAGTACCTTATGGCATGAATAGGGACTTTGATTGGTCAGTCTTTTGGTGAAGAATAGGTCTAATTAAATTTGATTCATAATAGTATGTAGATATGTAGTGCTGTTATCAGGGTAGGTTATAACTGCTTTAAATATTGTGGGATAGTATTTTCTAGCTGTAAAAATGTTTAAACTATGCATCTTTAACAAAAAGTGTCTTGTTGCAAATTGTATAAATTTTGAAAGTTTGAAGAGTAACATATTTTGTGCAGCAGGTGGCGCTCAAGAGTAAAATGTATTGGCGCCAAGCTAACTGTTTAAAAGAACCACCTCTGAGTATTGTATGTATAGCATGATTAAGTGACAGTAGTCACGAAACGTCTCTCTATCTTTTGTCAATAAAGATACTTTTTTAAGCAAATTGTGCTGTGGACATTCCCATGTTGCACAATAATGCAGAGGGGGAGGGTTAGAGAGCTGTTTTGGGGGGGATCAGGGAGGTTGGGGGCTAAGGGGGATCCTACACAGCAGCATATGTAAATATGCTAAAAAAAACCCAACCTTTTATTTTAGTACTTTCTGCCAGTACTTAAGATGGCGGGGACAATTGTGGGGTGGGGGAGGGAAGGGAGCTGTTTGGGAGGGATCAGGGGGTTGGATGTGTCAGGTGGGAGGCTGAGCTCTACACTAAAGCTAAAATTAACCCTGCAAGCTCCCTACAAACTACCTAATTAACCCCTTCACTGCTAGCCATAATACACGTGTGATGCACAGCAGTATTTAGCGGCCTTCTAATTACCAAAAAGCAACGCCAAAGTCATATATGTCTGCTATTTCTGAACAAAGGGGATCCCAGAGAAGCATTTACAACCATTTGTGCCATAATTGCACAAGCTGTTTGTAAATAATTTCAGTGAGAAACCTAAAATTGTGAAAAATTTAGCGTTTTTTTAATTTGATCGCATTTGGCGGTGAAATGGTGGCATGAAATATACCAAAATGGGCCTAAATCAATACTTGGGGTTGTCTACTACACTACACTAAATCTAAAATTAACCCTAGAAGCTCCTTGCATGCTCCCTAATTAATCCCTTCACTGCTGGGCATAATACACGTGTGGTGCGCAGTGGCATTTAGCAGCCTTCTAATTATTAAAAAGCAAAGCCAAAGCCATATATGTCTGCTATTTATGAACAAAGGGGATCCCAGAGAAGCATTTACAACCATTTATGCCATAATTGCACAAGCTGTTTGTAAATGATTTCAGTGAGAAACCTAAAGTTTGTGAAAAAAATTGTGAAAAAGTGAACAATTTTTTTTATTTGATCGCATTTGGCGGTGAAATGGTGGCATGAAATATACCAAAATGGGCCTAGATCAATACTTTGGGATGTCTTCTAAAAAAAAATATATACATGTCAATGGATATTCAGGGATTCCTGAAAGATATTAGTGTTCCAATGTAACTAGCACTAATTTTGAAAAAAAGTGGTTTGGCAATAGCAAAGTTCTACTTGTATTTATGGACCTATAACTTGCAAAAAAAGCAAAGAACATGTAAACATTGGGTATTTCTAAACTCAGGACGAAATTTAGAAACTATTTAGTATGGGTGTTTTTTGGTGGTTGTAGATATGTAACAGATTTTGGGTGTCAAAGTTAGAAAAAGTGTGGTTTTTTCCATTTTTTTCCTCATATTTTATACTTTTTTATAGTAAATTATAAGATATGATGAAAATAATGGTATCTTTGGAAATTCCATTTAATGGCGAGAAAAACGATATATAATATGTGTGGGTACAGTAAATGAGTAAGAGGAAAATTACAGCTAAACACAAACACCGCAAAAATGTAAAAATAGCCTTGGTCCCAAACGGACAGAAAATGGAAAAGTGCTGTGGTCATTAAAGGGTTAATATTGCATTTAAGATTTGCACTCTCATTTTTGTATTCTAATGCATTTAGATTTTGATGCAGCAGTGATTTGACAAATTCTGATTATGTTATGAAAGTTTTTGTGTTATTTAACAAGTTAGGATCATACTAATCACTGTATAATTCTGTGTATCTTTTACAAATTACATTGCACTTTTTACTTGCCATATTTTAAAATTTAAACTGACAGCTTCAGAAAGAGGGAGGGACAGGGGAGTTTCCAGTGTTGAACAGGGAAGTTCCCTGGTTATGTCTGAAGCTTTCTCACAAATGTTGTAAACATTTTACAAAAGCTGGTCTCACTGATTTATCTCACCAGCAGTATGCAACATATATTTTTTAGTAGATTACCTGAGGTATTGATCTGGTCTGATTTTGGAATATTTTATGCCACTGTTTCACCACCGAATACTATCATATTAAACAAAATTGTTAACTTTTTCACAAACGTTAAGTTTCTCACTGAAATTATTTACACTCAACTATTGCAGTCATAATTCAAATGGTTGTAAAAGCTTCTCTGGGATCCCTTTTGTTCAGAAACAACAGACATGCATGGCTTTGCCATTGATTTTGGCAATCAGAAGGCTGCTGATTGCAGCTGCACACCATACTTCTGAAATTCCTGGCAGTGAAGGGGTTAATCAGGTAGCTTGTAAGGTTGATTTTAGCTGTAGTGGAGAGATTACTGCTGCAGGTATGCAGTTTAGGGAAAGTATTTTTTTTATTTCTGTAGTATAGGGAACCCTCCTTAACCACCCACCTCCATTATCCCCCAAAACAGTTCTCTAACCCTCCCCCCTTTACTAGGTGCCGCCATCTAAGATACTGGCAGCTGTCTACCAGCACCCATTTTAAAATATTTATTTATTTATTATTATTTATTTGTTATTATTAGTGTTGTAGCCTGACTAACTGATTTCTCATAGAAACCCTCCCCCTCCCTAAATATTTGTTTTCTGTAGGTAGGGAACCCTTCCTTCCTCACCCCTCCCTCCTCTTGTGGTGCCCAACCCGTCTGCCTCTCCCACCCCACCCATGAAACCATTGCAAGCCGATGCATACAGACAGTTACCTAGGTCGGCCATCATATGGTAAAGGAAGTCCGATCAGTGCTCCCTTATCATATGAAGGCAGATGCAATCTGCCTCTGGCTGCATTCTTAGCTATCAAAGCTGTCAGCCGGGACCACAGCATGAAGCAGAAGGTTGGATGTAGGTGCTACATCAACAGGGTACACTAAGCAAAGTACCATGTGACATATTACCACAAATAACGAATGGAATGTGTTTCCATTGATACACTTGCAGAAAGGTTATTTTTTTGTGCAATACTGATCTATTGGTGGACTGTTAAACACCACACAGACAAAAATGTACTGTAAGACAACCTCTTTAAAGTGAAAGTAAAGTTAGGTGATCTGCTATACCCAGCTACACAGTTTAGTTAAAAATAATTGGAGTTTAATTCATCTTTTTTTTTTAAAGTTCGATCTAAATACCTTTTTCGCCGCAAATAAAGTAAAATTTTTCCAATTTTCTAATCAGTCCATTTTTATAGAGCTAATTCACTTCCTGGTCACGTGCATTTTTCGTCCAATTGACTTTCTGGCTGATCGGCTGCCGTGAAGCTATGTCATCCCACTATCGGATCAATTGCGCATGTGCCAAAGCTCTTGTACCAAGGATTACGTCGGGCGCGCGTTCCTGATTCGCGCATGTGCATAGCTGTTTATCTGTTGCAGCCACGAACGTCATCTGTTGACACTGCTGCTTCGCAACATACCTGGTGATAAGAAAATTGCATGCGCATTGCGGCCACGATCGACGATTCGACGCATGCGCAATGCGTTCCCTGCTCGCGAACGCGCATTTCTCCTACGTATAGAGCAGGTGGGACCGCTTTATACGTAAAGGTAGCAAAATATAGGAAGTGGAGGGTGGGCGGAGTAAAGCTAATGACGGTAAGCTAAATATATATTAAAAAATAAAATCGAATTAGTAATATAAAAAAAAACATAGCGATCTCAATATACTATTGTTATAGAATACATCAATGTTTTGCAGAGCATAAAAATTAACAAATGTCCCTTTTAATCTTTTTTGTATTTGTGAATTTGTGACTTTTGGTTATGATATACAGGTACATTATAACAAAGTAACATAATAGATGTGGTTTAAAGAAGACAGACATTCATCAAGTTCAACATATACAGAGACTACCTGATTTACACTAAAAAAGCTAACAATTGAACTTACATTAAACAAATAGAAAGCTGACCCTTTTATCACAAGCAATCATATCCCTGAATTCTATTTTTAGCCATAAATATATATTTTTTAAAATGTATCTAAGGTATTGGCAGTCACTACCTCCTTAGGCAAGATGTTACACAATTTTTTTGCTCTTACCATGAAAATTTTTTACATTGCTGGAGATTACATTTTCTTTCATCTAGCCTTAAATTTTGACCTTGTGTCCAAACAACTACCTTGTAATAAACAGCTCTTCCGTCATCTCTGTATATGAGTCTTGAATATATTTATATAAAGTAATCATGCCACCTTTCAAGTGCCTTTTTTTCTACATAAAACAGACCCAATTTGGCTAACCTCTACTCATAGCTTAAATTCTCCATTCCCCTTATTCGCTTTGTGGCCCTTCTCTAAACTTTTTCTAATTCTGCACTGTCCTTTTTTTTTTTTAAATTGGCCCCCAGAAATGCACTTAATACTCAAGGTAAGGTCTTACCAGTTATTTATACAGTGCTTCCTTCCCTCTGCTTGAATGCACACAGCACAGAAATGATTTGCCTTACTGCAACAGAACAACATTTTGTACCACTGTTTTCCAAGAAAAACTGACAAAGTTTTGTAAACCAATTTAACCACTTGATAAATACCAGCTATTCCAATGAAATTAATTACATCTGTGTGTGTGTCTTAAATAGTGTTTATTAATAAATTAAGACTACATTCAGCTTTCAGATGCATTTTTTACTTACTGTGCATATTATATATTATGCAATTATTTTACACAGGCTTATAGCAAATGCTTGTGGTAGATTTTCATTAACCTATACTATTTAGTGGATTTAAACTCTTATACTCAAGTAACCATTGCCAGGAAAACTTGGTCACAATATTATCCAAAATATTTTAAACTAGCATAGCCACTTTTGAAAGTTAGCAGTAAAATCATTCACAGATGACTTGTAAAAACAAAAATATTAACCACTGGTACTTGGCAGGATATGCAAATTTTTACTGATTTCCTTTAAAAGTGTCTAAAGTAGCTAGTGTTATTTTTTCACACTTCCCCTTCCCAAAGATGCTTTATAGGCTATTTTGCTATGACTTGATGACTGTGCATCTTTAGTTTTGACCGACATTCTAACCAGGCTGCAATGATGTGTCCAATTCAGACGTACTGCCAAAAATGAACCTTGGCTTAACATTGTGTAAATTGCTTGAGCAGATTTGTCAAATCAGGTGGTACTTGACTGGTTTTAACTTTCATGTACTTGGTTTTCCATTAATTATAAACTTGCTTTTAGCCTTTTTGAACGTGGCATGTTTATGTTTAAATATAAAGGGACATGGGAGTCAAAATTAAACTTACAAGATTCAGATAGAGCACACAAATTAAAAGTTTTCCAGTTTACTTATATTATGAAATTTACCATGTGATTTTCATTCCTATAGTAATCACCTGCTACCTAGAAGGGCATAAGCCCCTCGAATAAAATAAGGGACTACCATCTTTTAAAGGGGGGGGGGCATTAAGTGTATGTGGTGTATTATGATTTGTTGTTTATTTGTGGTATTGCTGAATTATCACACTATAACATTAAGTGTTGCTTTCAGATGTAGTTGCACGAATATATTTCTGAACCCTTTAAATGAATTGGGTTTCTGCATTGATTTCTTATAAAATGTGGTCTTATCTTGATCTAAGTCACAATTATAAACAAAAACAATCCATCTACAGTTGTATATTTCACATTTTAATTGAAGACATTAAGTAATCATTCACAATGCAGGCTGGAAAAAGTAAGTGAAACTTTGTGTTAACAACTTCTCCAAAAATTATTTGGGGGACATGTGTTTCAATAAAGGAGATGAGATTGGATGTGAGGGTTGCACAGGAGCCCTACCCTTAAAATAATGGCACACAAAGCCTGGTTACTGAAAAATCTGTTCTCAAGAAATATTGGTTAGTGTAAACCATACCTTAACTCAACAACTTTCACAGGACCTCAGAAGATACATTACAAAGATGCCAAATGCTAGGAAAGGTTACAAAAACATTGCTAAAGACCTGGACTTCATCAATCCACAGCGAGACAAATTGCTACTCTCCCTAGGAGTGGGCATCCTGCATAAACCACTACAAGAGCACATCAGGCAGTGCTAAAAGAGGTCTATTATTGTGACTTAGATGATGATCAGATCTCATTTTATGAAAAATCAATGCAGAACACAATGTAATTCCAAAAGGTTCACAAACTTTCTTGCAACTGTATTCTGGGTGGTGGAGGGAAGGTGATAAGAGTGCAACTCTTTGAAAGAAAAAACTAAATAAATAAAAGGAAAGTCACAAGCTGACATTTGACTAGTTGTAACCCCACATAATTAACTTATGCAGATAGGAACCAAATGGGTGAAAGTTTTAGAAATGGTTTCCCAAAGATTCAGTGCAGTCAAAATATGAGCAGAATATTGCTTCTTACACTATCTGTAATTCACCCTCCCTTCTTCCATCTACATAAATAACAGGGAGGTCCAAAATGTCTTATCAGGTGATAATTAAAGCCTGGTGTTCAAACTGCTGATAACAAGCAGGCTATTTTGGTGCAGAAGTAGCTTAGTTAACATGAACCTAAATCGTCTTCTAAGTTCCCTTGTTGATAAAACACATCCTCAGTTAGAAGCAACTTCAGGGGTGGAACTACTATTGGTGCAACCGGTGCAGTGGCACCAGAGCCCATGTGTTGGGGGGTCAATATCAGTCAGTCTATAGGTGTGTGCAGAATGTATACAATCCTAATGTAGGAGGATTATTTTATTAGTGCAGATTGCAGGTCTATCTACCTATCCTCAAAATCAATATATAGTGCAATTTGTATATTATTACTATGGCTTACTAAGGAGTTACCTTTGGGAGCCCCAAAAAAATTTGTTGCACCAGGGCCCTCTGTTAAGTAGGTCCACTACTGAACAATTTGAAACATTAACTATATAATTGTCAGTCATACAGCAATTTTTACAGCATAACAATTATAAACATAAAATGATCCTATACATAAAACCATATTCAACAAAATATGATTTATTATTAAACATTTGCTGGTGACATGACCATTCAGGTATGCTTACTCAGATATCTGGTAGAGTTTCAGCAGCAGAAAGGCTGAGTGACGTACTTGAAGTAGACTTAATCAAAGCACCAGGGTCAGGCCTAGGGATGGGCAAATGTTTTACAACATTCGAAAAATGAAACAAATTTTAGTTTGTTTCAAATTTTGAATGTTTGTTTAACATTCTAAAATTCGTTTAAGGTAATAGTATTTCTAATGCTATCTTTAAATGTAATATTCTATTCAAATTGTTCTAATAATTTGATTCAAATGATTAAATATTCGAATTCGAAAAATTTGAATTAATATATTGGTAATAGTATTTCTAATGCTTTCTTTAAATGTAATATTCAATTCGAATTGTTCTAATAATTTGATTCAAATGATGAAATATTCGAATTCGAAAAATTTGAATGAATATATTTGTAATAGTATTTCTAATGCTTTCTTTAAATGTAATATTCGAATTATGCAATATTCGAATATGAAAAATTTGAATTTATATATATTTATATCTATTATGTATCAATTTACTAAAATCTCTACCACATGAACTATTGAACTTCTGAATAGTATTTGTTAAATTGAATATTCGATTTAATTATGAACATTCAAACTTTAAAATTGCATTTGATTATGTAATTTTTAAGAAAATTCGTTCTTATCAACATTTGATTATGTAAATCAAATGTCTACAATAACATTTGTTCTAACATTCGAATTTGAATATAAACACATTGGGGCCTACCTATCATGCTCACCAGAAACACCAGTTATGAAGCAGCGGACAGACATCGCCACAATTCAACCCGATCGAGTACGATCGGGTCGATTGACACCCCCTGCCGGCGGCCAATTGGCCACGAGTCTGCAGGGGGCGGCGTTGCACCAGCAGCTCTTGTGAGCTGCTCGTGCAATGCTGAATACGGAGAGCGTATTGCTCTCCGTATTCAGCGAGGTCTGGCGGACCTGATCCGCACTGTCGGATCAGGTCCACCAGACCTTGTTAAATAGAGGCCATTCACTCATCCTTAGTCAGACCCTGCTCTTACAGAAGTTCCTGTTGTTTGATCAGGTCTAACCGTTGTAAATATGTCAGCAAAAGACGCAGAAACAGATGTCCTTTCAACAGCTGATGTAGTTCTCACTAAAATAATTTAAAAAAAGTAATCTAATGATTTAAACACATCATATGTGTTGTAAATATGATAATGGAATTACTGAAATATATACTATTAAAGGGACAGTCTAGTCAAAATTAAACTTTCATTATTCAGATAGGGCATGTAATTTTAAACAACTTTCCAATTTACTTTTATCATCACATTTTCTTTGTTCTCTTGGTATTCTATGTTAAAAGCTAAACCTAGGGGAAAATTACATATACGGCATAGGCTTCAGCGTAACTTCTGAAACCCGCACCGCCCGTAATTTCACCTCGCACATCGGGGTATTACATATACGGCGCTGTCAGATGCTAGACTGGTGTAAGTAGGACAAACTGGCGATCTTCAGAAATGTGCGCAAATACAATTCTGTCGTTGCAAGTAACTTACGCCAGTATTATGTCCACATAAAAGTGTCAATAAAGAGTAGTGTGAGCTACAACACACGGCCCAGGAGTGGAGGATTAGTGAGAGTAGAGAGAGAGGTGCAAACAGAATAAAAAGGTTAGGTCGCATTGGTGGATTGAGTAAACTTGTACACTTACTTACACATACTCTGACATATTACATGCATTGCATACATACATATACAACTACACCACACCTTTTTTTTCTAACACCTCACATATTTTATATTATTTTTACAGTGTGATAAGCTGAGTGTTTGGTTGTGATTGTGTGTGACTGAACTGGGAGTGAGTGGGAGTGTGTGTAGTGTGATTAGTGTGAGGGTGGCAGGGAGAGGTAGGGATGAGGGGAAGAGGGGAGAGGAGTGACAGGGAGAGGAGGATAGGAGAGGACAAGAGGAGCAGTGCCCCCCCCCCCCGACAGGGAGTAAGTGGAAGGGGGAAAGGGAGAGCCAGAAGGGATGATGGGAGGAGAGATGCCAGAGAGCCCCAGATACCAGGCACATCCAGGAAAGAGACAGAGGGCACACATGGAGACAGAAGGGGGGGAGGGAGAGGATAGGAAGGAACCCACACTGCTAGGGACATCACAGGGAGGAAGCCAAGTGGCCATGGAGGATGAGAGGCTGAGATGTCCCAACTTCTCATTTGATGAAAATGTTGCCCTAGTTCAGGCCATCATGGACAACTACAGTGACCTCTTTGGGCAGGAGAAGGGCAAAGGCAGTGCCAAAAAAAGAAGGACTGTATGGATGGCGGTAGAGGATGCCGTCAACAGCGTGGCCCCGCAGAGAAGGACTGTAGAGGGCCTGAAAAAGAGGTGGAATGATTGTAAGAGGTGGGTCAAAGAGAAGATGGCTCAGGAAGCTGTCCACCAGAAGGGAACAGGCGGTGGGGAAGCACTGGAAATGGAGTACAACACCTGGAAGGAGATGATATGCAGGTCCCTGAGTATCACAACAGTCCGTGGACTTCCAGGGGCTCGTGACTCAGGGGTTGCAACCACAGCACATCATGCTGGTGAGTAACATCCCACACACCTGTATTTTATGTAATTGCAATACAACATCCTTTAATATCACACATTCATGTACATGATGAGGAGCATGGCATTTGGAGTACTAACAAAAGCATCTACAATTATACTTGACATTACTGCTACATAACACAATACAATTCATGATGTGAGGTGGAATAGTGCAATACTAACATGTCTCAGAGTAACGCAGGCCACAAGCCACATGTAGAGTTTTCATTAAATGCAAACTATAGCCATCCCAATACATTTAGCTCAATAAAGCAGGTTCTGTGCCTATATCAAGCTACAGTAAATTGTGTGACCATAGTGTCACTTAAAGAATACATTATTTCATAATTGACATGTGCACATAACTATTGTCTGAAACACATCCCTGTATACTGCTCATGTTCAAATCCCTCATAGACCAACTCACAATGTGCACATGCATGTTATAGAGCTTGACATGTGAATCAGATCAGTATAGGCCCTAGCATGTATCAATGTACATTGTATGTCCACATGGACATATACAGTATATCCCTCTCATCCTTTAACTCCTCCACAGAGCCTCCTGTCACAAGGATACAAACAGCCATGCCACCACCAAAACCACCACCACCCCCAGTCTTCAGGCAACCGCACAACAGTGTGCTCCCAGGCATGAGCATGGCTGGATGGCTTCAGTTGAGGTCCTGGGAGTGATGCCACCAACATAACCATATGACCCCTGGCAACATTTCTGGCCAGATGAATATCCTCCTTTTGGTTTTGAGGGGGAGCCAAGACAGGCACAAAGGGTCCATGTATTTACACCCCCCACAAACCAATCACAGTCTCATGTCAGTCATGGATATTATCCATAGACTATGTAACAGGATGTGCCTATTGTAGAGGCTGAGTGATCACACACTGGTCATCAGTGGGAATACCAATCATCTATGAGAGCTCCACCATCTTATTCACTGGGACGAGCTCCACCATCCTCTTCCCTGGATGAGTTCCACCCTCCTCTTCCCTGAGATGAGCTCCAACATCTTCAGATGGAAATTCAGCAGAAGCAAAGCTACAACTGCACCTGCTCTTCAAACAGCAGAAGCTATAGCTGAACCTGCCCCTCAAGCAGATAGCAAATAAGATAATATAATGGATAACAAGCCATAAACCGCCACACATAGGCAGTGGTTAATGATGTGGGGTCATTTACCGTCTAGGAATATAGGTGCAATTATTATTGTAATACCAGCTTATGGATATACACATGTATCTAAGAAATGATTTTGCAATATACAGAAATCATATACTTAAGCAAACTATTGTAACATATACGGTAACAAAAAATGTGCTAATACATGTTCTCTCGTCTGCAGAACAGGCTAAATAACATTGATAAAGACAGGGAACAAAGTTAGAACAATCTCACCCAGTGTCCATCTGGCTTGCTTGGGAACTTTTTTATCTCTTTGAAGATGTACTTTGCTATATTTGACATTGGGATTTGGGTGCAATATGTGTTTAAAGTTTATTTTTGTCTCTCAGTAGGTGGGGTAGGTTGAGATGGCGTTGGAGCTGATAACTTGAGTTCCACACAAAGGGGTTTGATTTCAATCCGGGTCTTTGTATACTAATTTTTTCCCTTCCCATGAAATCTGGAGAAAACAAGGGAAACCCCATCTGTATAAGATCTTTTTTTGACGTAGAAGTGTGGTAATCAGGGCAAATTCTCTGTGTCTTTGGAGTGTCCATTGGGAAAGGTCAGCAAAGATAGAGAGTGACGAACACAACAAAAGTTGTGTTATTTCATCCTCCATAGCGCTGCCATTACAAGATTTTGAAAAGCTGCCATGTGCGTGCGATATGGTGGCGATGAGCTCCATACCACACAAAATCCAAGCGCTGCTTTGACGTGCTCATGCATGCTTTCCCCATAGACATCAATGGGGAGAGAGTGTTATAAAAAAAACACCTGTGATCGCAGAATGAAAAGCTCTGTAAGGCAACTTTATTGATGGCTATGGGGGCTATGTTACGTTTAAAACTAACACCCTAACATAAGTCTAAACATCCCTAATCTGCCGTCCCGACATCACTGCCACCTAACTAAAGTTATTAACGCCTTATCTGCCACTCCCACTAATAAAATTTATTAACCCCTATTCCGCCGCTCCCCGACATCGCCCGCCACTATAAAAAGTTATTAACCCCTAAACCTCTGGCCTCCCACATCACTGCCACTAAATAAACCTATGAACCCTTAAACTGACAGCCCCCCCACATCGCAAAAAAACTAAATTAAACTATTAACCCCTAAACCTAACAACCCCCTAAATTTAAATTAAAATTACAAGATCCCTATCTTAAAATAAATAAAAACTTACCTGGGAGATTAAAAAAAACTAAGTTTAAACTATAAATGGCGGTATGGATCGTGTCGGTATAGGCTGTAACGCAAGCATTTTAGCCGGACCGCACAACCTGTTATGTTGAGTGCAGTATGGACGTTGCGTTACAGGCTAAAATGCTTGCGGTATAGCTATACTGACACGACTCGTAATATGCGTTCCTGGCTATTCCAGTGTAATGGCCATTTTTTCAGCGTTAAAAGTCGCAACAAACCGTAACTCAAAACTCGTAATCTAGGTGACTGATAATTGTCAAAAGTTGGAGCAGCTGTGTTTGAGTGAATGATGAATGAGTGAGAAGAATACAATTTGAAATTATTAGATGAATAAAATATGTCAACAAATCAAATATAAAATAAATAAATAAAACTATGTAAAATATGAACAACATACTTACATTAGTGCTGCTAAGATAGGTTTATTCCAACTCTAAGGAATTTTTTATAAGACTTTCATAAAAATAAAGAATGTGTGTAAAAAAGTAATATAAAGTGTTTTACCGCAAACGGGTAAATTTGCACGTTTATGTGAGCATGATTAATAACCAGACATTACAAGTGGCTGGTTAATGCTACCGCGAGTTAGCGGTAACAATTAGTGCTCCAAAAATTAACTAGAGATCAGATCTGGTTAATTTTAAAAATGTCCCCCAATTGCCCCCAGTGGCGTCACTAGGGTTAGTGTCACCCGGTGCGGTAAGTTATGGTGTCACCCCCCCCAGAAAGCAGACACACACAAAAACACAGGCACACACACATACAAACAATCAGACACACTTAAAAACATACTCAGATGCACACACAAACACTCGGAAACACACTCAGACACACACACAAAAACACACACACAAAAACACTGAGACACACACACACAAAAACTCAGACACACACATACAAAATATGTAAACTGCACTGCATTAATTATAGAGCGCATGCATAGAGCTGCTCCCTGGCTCAGCAGAGCATCAAATGAAAGATAAACAGAGCACTCTAAAATAAATCACTGAAGAAAAGGTTTAGGCGCGCAAACTAGGCCGCGTGCCTACCGCTTCTTATGGCCAATCACCTCTGCACTCTGCCCACCCCCAGACCCCCGCCCGCCCTCCTACCTGTTCAGTGTGCACTTAGTGTACCGTAACTGTAAAGGTCTGGTGGGCATCATACGTGGCTCCTTCACTTTAGAGACAGTGTCAAACAGTCATACGGTCATGTGCCAGGCTCCACGCCGCCCGGCCCCCGGCCTGAGGCCAGGGACTGAGCGAGGGCCAAAACAGTGGCCAGAGCACACGGCGGGAGTGCCGGCAGCTGGTGCATAAGGGCCCCCATGTCTGCTCCATGCTCCCCGGCCTCCCCCGCATCAGGCCCAGCCCTAGCCAAAACCTGGGCAGAACTATCCCTGGGAACCGCTCTCACTGCCCCTCTCCCCCTAGCCCTGGTGCCCGCCCTGGCCCCCGCCCTGCTTGTAGGGGTATAACTCAGCTCCCTCCTAACCCTCTGTCTAGCTGCAATGGAGGGCCTACTGGGAACCCTAGCTTGGGGGGTAGGGGGTACCACATCTTCCAGGTCTGATGTCTCATTTCCTCCTGCAGGTCTCTTCCTTCTTGAAGGCTCCACTGCCGCATCCCTGTACCTCCTGGGAGGCAAAGAAGAACGCCTGGCACGCTTCATGATCACTGAGGCCTAAAGTTCAAGATATCCAGCCCTGAAGAAAGTTATCCTCGAAGTCTGGAGGCAGGAAGAGGCCGAATCCACTGGAACAGGACCCTATAAAGGCAAGAGGTACACCCTCCCACACATTTGCAACATTGTAGCATACACACACTTCTAGAACCCTCCAGACTTCAAGTCAGCTATCCCTTAATTTTGCTACAGGCCCACTAGAGGGCCTTCCACTTCCAGTAGATTTCTTTCTTACAGTCTTCTTTCTACAGATTGTGTTAACATATGCAAAACATTTATTACCCAGAAATGGACATTTAAAAATAAGATAATAATAATAATAATAATAAGAAAAATAATAGTCTGTTATCTTGCACACTATGAAATGGCCACATAAGACATTCTAGATGCCTATTAACATATATGTTATGGATTCATTGGAGTGGCTGTATACAATAAACAGAGCCCACATTTACAAATGTATAGGATCATATACATTTGTTGATTTGTTCAGTACATGGCATATTTTTATTTTTTATTTTAATAATTGATTGTAAGTCACAGTTGCACTGTTGTGATTGTAACTAACAGTACAGGCATTCATGTTTTTAAAGGAGATCACTTAAAGGGACATGAAACCCAAATGTTTTCTATCATGATTCAGACAGAGCCTGTAATTTTAAATAGCTTTACAATTTACTTCTATGTTCTAAAATTACTTTCGGCTAGATTACGAGTTTTACATTATGAGCTGTGCGGTGCTACCGTGCAATTTTTTTCTTACCGCTCACTTACCTGCAGCGCTGGTATTACGTTTTTTTACAAACCCGGTGTTAAAAGGCAAGAAGTGAGCATAGAGCAAAATTGAGCTCCATACCGCATTCCAATACCAGTGCTGCTTAAGTCAGCGGTGAGCTAGTTATACGTGCTTGTGCACGATTTCCCCATAGACATCAATGGGGAGAGCCGGCTGAGAAAAGTCTAACACCTGCAAAAAATCAGCGTAAAGCTCATTAAAGCTCAGTAACGCAGCCCCAGTGAGTCCTATGGGGAAACACATTTTATGTTTACACCTAACACCCTAATATGAACCCCGAGTCTAAACACCCCTAATCTTACACTTATTAACCCATGTCCCTTAAATTGTGACTTTCATGGGAAACTTTTGCAATCTGTTTCCATCTGCACCACTGCTAAACAATCTGAATACATCTTTTAGATTGTCAGAATGGGCAGACTTTGAAATATTTTGCTGTCGCTATGTGGATGCTTTTCAACTTTGACAAGTTTATTTTCAGTATTTAAATCTATTTTTTGTTAAAGCACCATTTCCATTTTGTAATGAACTGTAAACAAGATGGTGACTACAAATTTCTATGCAAAGGACTTATAATATCTTCTTATACTGGATTTTAACATTACTTAAACAGTAAATTGTGAACCTGCTACCTTGCTACATTGTATCTGCCAAGAAAACAATTAAAACAAGATCTGGAGGTCAATTTATCAGGTGTTGGGATGCCCCGTGTTTCCGGTGAGCCTTTAGGCTCGCCGGAAACAGAAGTTATGAAGCAGCGGTCTAAAGATTGCTGCTCCATAACCTGTCCGCCTGCTATGAGGCGGCGGTCAGAAATCAAGCTCGATCGGGTTGATTGACACCCCCTGCTAGCGGCCGATTGGTCGCGAATCTGCAGGGGGAGGTATTGCACCAGCAGTTCACAAGAACTGCTGGTGCAATGATAAATACAGACAGGGTATGCTGTCTGCATTTATCGATGTGTGGCTGACATGATACGCTACATCGTATCATGTCCGTCCGCACTTTAATAAATGTACCCCTAAGCCTTCATGATAGTTTTTTTATACAGGACCCACATAGTGTTTTTCAAAGCATTATAAAGTTTCCAGGCCCTGATGATCGAAGTGCTGCAAAGTGGCAATATATATTCAAATGGAATTCGATGCAATGTCAAGAATGCGGGCTAAATATTCAAATGTGCTGACATTACTGTTTAAAGTCATCGCTGAGAGGCGTTTTACTATAAACCGCAATGGGTGTGGATGCTGGCAAAATATTCCAAGCAGCATCGGCACCGACATTAGCAATGCAAAGTAAAGGATCCCTTTTAAATATATTGCACCAAGCCTAATAAATAAACCTACATACCCCCTAAACCGACATAACCCACCACTGAAAACTAACCCTATACTGCTTAACCCCTATACTGTCAATAGCCCACCGCAATAAACTTACTGACCTATTAACCCCTATACTGCCAATAGCCCAATGCAATAAACTTCCTAACATTTTTAATTTAAATAATTTTTATTGAAGACAAAGTATTAAACATACAATTCACAGCATATCAAAACAAAATGAAAAGGTAAATAGTTGTTACAATCGTAAAATGCAGTATAATAAAGATTGCATATTCAGTCCTCTTTTTCTTTTTATGCTTCGATATAATCTATAAAACATATCTGAAACTCAGTAGTAATGTTCACAGGGTAGTTGTAGAAATAAATGTTATAACTAACTGATATTGTCAACATTAATCAGTTTCGTTAAGAACAAATGCAAAAGCCATATCATACTTGTACAGTTAATATGCAACAATGATGTTCTAGTTGGCTTGAGAGTATGCCTGTATCTAACACTTGTGTCCTTCAAAATTAAGATTATATGAAGGTTTATTAAATGCTCAGGTGGTGCTGTGTTTTGGCAGACGATTTCTCATCTAGGTAAGGTTTCTGCTCTATTTAATTTGTTCCCTATACTGTGTCCATTCCAGCAACATGTATTCATGGATATCTATTGTCCCCTTCTGCATGTGGTGATACCTCTCTAGCTGTATCAGTGTGTCTACTTGTTTTTTCCACTCTGTTATGTTTGGAACAGTCTTTGTTTTCCATTTTTGTGGTATGAGTAGTTTTGCGCTGTTAAGCATGACCAACAGTAAGGCTCTTACCGCCTTGTTCTCGATTCTAGGGAGGGAGAGATAAAGGAGTATTTTAGGGTCATTTGGGATTGTTTTCCCCACCGCTCTGGAGATGTGTGTGAGGATCTCTATCCAATAGGAGTCCAGGTTAGGGCAACTCCACCAAATATGTGTCGGTGTGCCCTCCTCCCCGCAGCCTCTCCAGCACTTCCCGTTCGCTGTTTTATATAGATGTTGTAACCTGCTGGGTGTAAGATACCACCTCGAAAGAAACTTATAACTAGACTCCTGTATCCTAGCTGAAATTGAGGCCTTTTTCGTGGCTTCAAATGCCCTCCACCACTCTTGGGGTGTAATATCAATATTTAGCTCCCTTTCCCACGACTTAGTGTATGAGGGGAGCGTGTGTTTGTCTGGAGTGAGGAGTGTTCTATAGAGAAGGGATATGGCATGTCTAGTGGGGGTGTCCCGTGAGCACAATGTCTCAAATGTTGTCAGTTGTCTGGTGAATTGTTCCCTATGCTGGTGTGTGTTAAGAAAATGAGATAGTTGAGCATGTGAGTACCAATTCATACCTCTATCTTCAAGTGTTTCCCAAATTTCTGTCAGTGGTTTGATCTTTTTGCCCGAGAGGATGGTCAAAAGTGACCTTTCTTTTATTGGCGTCCCTTTCTCCCTACGTGGTTGTCTTAGGTTCCATGGTAGTTCCGGATTGCTACATATGGGGGTTAGGGGGGAATGTATAGAAGATATGTTCACTGAGGTGTTAATTAATTTATCCCACGTGTTGTAGAATGCAGACAATAGTGGGTATTCTGTCGCTGCTCTGTGTCTATAGTTCGCGTTCAGCCAAGCTGACATGCCTGCATTATCAGTTTCCATGATGTCACAGTCCAGCTGCACCCAACATTTCTGTGTGTCATTTTGGCACCATTCAAGGAGCCGTTGCAGGTTGATAGCCTGCTTGTATACAGTCAGATTGGGTACTCCAAGTCCTCCCCTATCCCTTGGGTAGTACATTGTGTGTTTTGCTATTCTGGGTCTGATCTCTCCCCAGATGTATCTTTCGATATGTGTCTGAAGTTTGTCTAGAAAGCCTAGTGGGAGTGGTATAGGGGTGGTCTGCAGAATGTATAGGATTCTTGGTAGGATGTTCATTTTTATGACATTAATCCGGCCTAGCCAGGATATTTTTTTATTTTTCCAGCTAGAGAGATCTGCCACTATGGCGCTCTCAAGTGATTTATAATTACTTTGAAATATTATCTGAGGGTCTGAGGATATGTAGATCCCTAGGTATTTCATTTTTTCCCGTTGTCTTCTAAGGGGGCAGTTACATAGCAGCTTATTTAGTATTTCTGGGTCGTAAGTAATGTTGAGTATTTCAGATTTGTTAATGTTCAAGTGGAAGTTAGATATCTTCCCGTATTCTTCAAATATATTTAGGGCTTCAGGCAATGCAGTGTCTATGTTGGTGAGGATGAGCATGATGTCATCAGCGTATAGGGCTACCTTATAGTCTGTGTCCCCCACTGTAAGACCTGTAACTTGCTTGCATTCCCGCAATTTTTGGGCGAGCACTTCTACTGAAAGAGCAAATAAGACTGGGGATAAGGGGCAACCCTGACGGGTTCCATTGCGAATTATGAATTTATCTGACATGAGATTGTTTACCCTGACCTGAGCTGTGGGCGCTTCATATAGCACAAAGATTTGGTGTATGAAGGTGTCGCTGAATCCCATGTGTCTAAGTGTTGCTCTGAGGAACTGCCAGTGGACCCTGTCAAAGGCTTTTTCAGCGTCTGTGGACACAAGGACCACTGGCAGCTTTTGTTGTTGGGCATGTGTGGTCAACTGCAAGATTTTTAGAGTATTGTCCTTAGCCTCTCTTCCCGGCACGAATCCCACCTGGTCAGGGTGTACTAGTTTAGGTAGGAATTTGTTAATTCTCGTGGCCAGGATCTTTGCATAGATTTTTATGTCCGAATTGAGAAGTGAAATAGGGCGGAAATTTTCGGGTCTGTCTGGTGTTTTGCCTGGCTTAGGGAGTACTGTGATGTGCGCCGTGAGCATATGTCCTGAGAAACCTCCTTCTGTTAATAATGAGTTGAAAAGTGTGGTGAGTGGGGAAAGAACATGATGTAAGTATGTTTTATAGTATTTTATCCCCAAGCCATCTGGACCTGGGCTTTTCCCATTTGGCATGCTTTTAATCGCTTGTTTTACCTCCTCCGTAGTGATTGGCAATTCTAGTGATTCAGATTCCTCTAGTTCAAGAGTGGGGAGATGTATTCCAGATAGGAACTTTTCTATGTCTGATTGTGTGCTTGGGTTTTCAATGTTATATAGATTCTCATAATATCTCCTCAATGTCTCTGCAATGTGTTTGCTATCTTTGTGAACGTGTCCATTGGCGTCTCTGATGTGATATATGTGTGACCCTAGTTGTTTACGCCTGAGAGCTCTTGCCAAAGATGTTCCCACCTTATCATTTATATCAAAATATTTTTGTTTCAGAAATATAGATTGCTGTTGATACTTTTGAAGGAGGTGATTGTGTAAGTCATTTCTCGCCTGGGTGAGTGATTCCTGTGTTTTGCTTGAGGACGGCTCTCTTTTATGTTCTTTTTCCCAATACCTAATTTGGGCCAAGGTGGAGTTCAGAAATTGCCTGTCTGACTTTTTTTCCCTAGCTTTGTATTTTATAAACTCCCCCCGAATAACACATTTATGTGCCTCCCAGGTTGTAGTGTTTGTTGTGTCTGTTGCATTGTTCTCCCTGAAGTAGTGTCCTAGTGTTTTGTCTATTTCCATCTTGATTAATGGGTGTTCAAGCATCTGTTCGTCTAGTCTCCATGTGTACTGTAGGTCCAGTTTGTCAGGCCAGTCAAGTGTGCATTGTACCGGTGCATGATCCGACCACGTTTGTGAGAGTATTTTAGAGTCAATGATCTTTGCCAGTCCAATTTGGTCAGTCATGAGGTAATCAATCCTAGTGTATATCTGGTGCGGGTGCGAATAAAATGTGTAATCCCTTGTGTCTGGGTTCGCTGTCCTCCAAATGTCATGTAACCTTAACATTTTAAGCTGTGTGTTGGCAGCTTTAATAACTTTGGTTGAAGTGCTGGATTTGCCGCTGGAAGTGTCTCTGGAGGGATCTAGGGGTAGATTTAGGTCGCCCCCCATGAGCAATGTGCCCCTGGAAAGTTCTAGTAGTTTGTATACCAACTGTTTGAGCAGTAGGTGTTGCTCCTGGTTCGGGAGGTACACGCAAACCAGGGTGGCTGGCTGGCCATATAAGAGTCCCATTACTATGATGTATCTACCCCCCTTGTCTTTTTCTACGTGGGAAGGCTGAAATGTGACTGAATTTCTGATAAATATACCCACTCCGCCTTTCTTTGATTCTCCTGAGGCTAGAAAGAATGTTTTGTATCTGTTGTTAATTAGTTTAGGTTCTCGGCCTTTCTTAAAGTGTGTTTCCTGGACAAAGATAATGTCTCCTGCGTCTCTATGCAATTGGCTAAAAGCTATTGATCTTTTCATGGGACTATTTAGGCCTTTGGCATTTATGGTAATCAATGTGAGATGTCTAGCCTGCATTGTAATGTCTCCGCTCACTTCAAGTGATATATGAGAGTGTCAGTGTTTTCCCGAGTCTGTCAGAGGTGACTGAGAGGGTGTATGTGCTTTTATGTGCTTGGTGATGTCAGGCTATAGGGTCTGGAGTTATGTGGTTTGTTTCTCTAGGATTCCCAAGAGGTGTGGTATAGACGTTCAGAAACCTTGTGCAAAAAAACAGAGGAGTAAGCACCAACAGTACCTTTCTTATTACAGATAAACAGTTAAACCTAGTTAATATTTTCCACTTATCAATACAGTATATTGGTAACAGTGCAATATAACAAGTGTTCTCCTAAACAATGAGGTAAGTATCCCAACCATCAAGCCCAATACAAAAAAAAAAAAACATTCTGAAATATATACATTATACGACCTGTATCTTTGTCAGGTTATTAAAAGTCCCAGCTGCCGGGGGAGATCGTTCTTTTAAGTAGTGTCCCTTGAGTTTCTTCTGAGATCCAGATCCCCCCCTTTTGGATTTGCTTCTTTTTCTGGGGTGTTAGCTGATGTGGAAGCTCCCTCATCTGGGATTGCTGCCATGGATGCTTGGAGTGTTGTTCTTAAGCCGGGTGGTGTAATGGATATCTGGAGAGCCTTGCAAAATCGCTGTAGATCTTCTGGTGTCTTATATATTGCTGTGGTGTCTCCTCTTGAAGCTATGATACTCACTGGGAATCCCCAGCGGTATATAATATTTTGATCTCGGAGCACAGAGGTTATGAAATGGAGTTCCCTCCGTTTTTGCAAAGTCGCTGGGCTGAGGTCTGCAAAAATTTGTATTTTAAAGCCTGCATGTGTTATGTTTTGTTTTTGTCTAGAGCATTTTAAGATTTCTTCTCTGTCCTTATGATGCAGCAGTTTAAGCACAATGTCTCTGGGTGGTGCCTTGGGGGGTGGTTTGGCCCTTAGTGCCCTGTGGGCTCTCTCTATTGGTACCTCTGGAGCGTTATTATCCCCCTTTACTGTTTTAAAAAGGTTCTGCAAACATCCTTCCAATGCCGCTGGTAATATGGTTTCCGGAATTCCCCGGATGCGAAGGTTATTCCTTCTCCCTCTATTATCCAAGTCCTCTACTTTTTCCAATAAGTGATCAATTGTGTCCCCCTGGTCGTATACCAGGCGAGAGAGGTGTTGGACATCATTATAAGTTGTATTGTGGCTCTCTTCTAGTACTGATACTCTTTTTGTCACTTTTAGTATATCTTTTTTCATGTCTTCATACCATCCTTTGACCTCTGTCATCATTTCTTTTATATCTTCTTTAGTGCAAAGTAATTTTAAGTCCCCTTTGGTGAGGTTTGTCGAGTCTGATAAAGTGCAGGGTGGTGAATGAGAAATCTCTCCTTCATTGGGGCTATTATTTAAGTCCAGTGTAGGGATTGCTGGTGTTGCTTCTGCTGGCTTCAAATATTGTTGCATCGTTTTTATGCTTGTATGGCCCTCTGGCTTGCTAGGCCTGCGTCCTGGCATGATATGTTGGCCTAGGTATGTTTGCTCCGGTTTGTTTTTTGTTTATTTATTTGCTTGTTTTATTTCTCCCCTTTGCAGTTCGGGTTAGTTATATTTTAGCAATCCGTTTTAGGTAGCGTGTTTTAATTGTATAATGCTAATATGGTCTGTCTCTTATCCCCTTTTTGCAACAGTTAATAGCTGGGTGTTCTGTCAGTAAGGGGTTACACGTCTGTGGAGCCTCCCGTTGTCAGTGCATACCTCTGGGCTGTAGCGGATTGTCAATTGCCTGTCCTGCAGGCTGGCTGGAGCTTGGAGATGCGTAGTTGGACTCGGTGCTAGGCACGGTTTATCTTTGCGCGCCGTGGCGCCTGCTTCGAATTATAGGCCAAGCTGAGGTCTGTTTAGATGGCGACTCCCAAAGTATGCGTAGGCGGTATTTTTTCCTCCCGATATCAGGTGTGCTCTTCGGGTTGTATATTGACCCCCGGCAGAAGGTCCTTAATCTTTGTTAATAGGTCGTAATGATCCGGGCTGATGCGTTGGGCCTAGGAGCTTGTTTAATGTGCGGCCATCTCTCTAAGCGGCCAAGCTCCGCCCCCAACTTCCTAACATTTTAACCCCTATAGCACCAATAGCCCACCACAATAAACTTCCTAACCTATTAACCCCTATACCACCATAACCCACTCACTGCAAACTACCCCTACACTACTTAGCTGCTAGACTGCCATAAACCCCATTGTAAACAACCCCTAACCTATTAACCCCTAAACCACCAAAGCCCCCAATAGAAACACCCCCTAAGCTATTGACCCCTAATCTGCTAAACCCCCAATGGAAACACCCCCTAACATATTATACCCTAAACTGCCACAACCCCCAATGCAAATACCCCCTAACTTAATAACCCCAAAACTGCCACAACCCCCCAATGAAAACACCCCCTAATCCCTTAAACTGTCACAACCCCCCAAAGCAAACTAGCTTTACACTACTTAATTACCTAACATCTAACCCCCCCCAAGACCCCTAAACTAAAACCTACTCTAAAAATTGTCCTGAAAAGGGCATTTGGTAGGGCATTGCCCTAAAGTTATTTCAGTTCTTTTGGGATAAAAACAAAAAACCCTACTCTAATAAAAAAATAAAAATAAAAAAACACCCAAAAACTCTTATCTTAACCCCAATGTTTGTACTCACCCACTTGACTCCATGCTCTTTTTCCATCTTCTTCCATCTTCCATCCAATGCTTCTTTTCTTATTATCTTCCTGCAGACAGTCTCTTCATGCAGTCATTTCCACACACTGAAGCTTGAATATGAAGTTCCTCCTTATAAAGGAGTGCCCTTACATTTCTATTGGCTGATTTTTGAATTCTTAGTCCAATCAACCAATAGAAAAAAAAAAGTTTTCATTCTATTGGTTGATTGGACTAAGAGGTCATCTGGAAGAAGATAAAAAGAAAGGAAGCATTGGATGGAAGACGGAAAAAGATAGAAGATTGAAAAAGATGACAAGTGCATGAAGATGAGGAGCTCTGCCGTATAGCCAACATCATTTTTTAATATCGATTTTTCTAATTTTGATGTAATGATAACATTCTAAGTGCAAACCACTCACTTTTGGTCACAATACCCTGAGATTTCCATATTTTGGTATGAGTTTTTTACCCCATTGAGCATTATTAACAGTAATGAGCATTTAACTTCATCCTTAATTTTTGGAAGGGAATGAAAAATTAATATTTCAGGTTTATTGGGGATCAATACTCCTATTTTGTCTGACATGACCACTAGTACCTACGGCCAGAAATCATGTAGACTTGGGCAGGACCACCATAGGTATAGAATAGAACCTTCCCATCCACATCCTCTCCCAACACCTGTCACTTACAGAGGGATAACTTCTGTACAATCTATGAGGTGCATAGGAATTTGAGCTGTATTTTTTGAATGGATGCGGACACTGACGCATGTCTTGTGTTTGTAAAAGCTTTGAGCCATGATACATGACCCAGGTCTGTGCCAATGTGGTCTGCATTCCATGCCACTGTGTATGTTGGGAGTAAGGTATCCTGTGGTATAAATTTAAGCTTGTATATTATAGCTATTGCAAATCTAGGATTTAAAGCCATGGAAAACAGTTATCCAAATAGAGTTAAATCCCTATTCAAATTCTTTTTTGTATTCATAATTTACTAAATAATGGTTAAGCTGATCGTATCCAAGCCATGAAGAAAATAGCTTTGAGTTCAATTCTTGTAGTAGTACCTGTGGGATTAGTTTGCCATTTTCTAAGGCCTAATGTGTCACAGGTACCAGGCCGGCAAGGCTGAACCCCCACCCCTTACTACCCAGCCCCTTCATTTTCACACTGGATGTGGCCCTTTAAGGGAATTCTCAATCACCCAGACACTTTTGGTTTTGCTTGTTTCGTGATCTGTACATCCACACGGAAGATCTGATCTCTGACCGCCTAACCCCTTCATGGCTGGCCGGGATCCTGGAACTACTGACCGGCCGCACCTCCCTGAATACCCGCTGCCCTTCACCCCAGGCCGCTCCAGCAGCCCTTCACCCAAGAGCTCCTCTCTTTTGTGGGTTGGTACCCCCTAGGGCGGGCAAGTAGAGATATGATTGCCGGAGGGGAGCTCCTTTGGGAACGTGGGGTTTCGGACCCCCTACAACTACTACTTCCCATGGCTTTCCCGGTGCACATTTGATCACCCATAGCTCCGGCACCCAGCAACGGATCATGTCACTTTTTGGACTGTGACATCTGGGGACTGAGAGCTTTCTCATGACATCCTGGAAGTGCAGCCGCTCCCCCGGGATCACCCCAGAATACCCACCTCCATATCGCTGGGACTCTATGGGACTAGAACTGCTATGGGGGGGACGCCATCCTGTCTGGAGGGGCGGGAATGACGGGAGAAATGGAGTTCTGATATCAAGATGTGTTTATGTATATAAACAGTGTGTTTCCACAATAAAGTTGTTCTTTTTCTCACCCGAATACTGGTTCTGTCTGGTTATTTGGGTGGGCTTCGCTATAATCACTCTAATCACTCGCTTCGCTACATAGCAGCATGTTCCAGGTATAGGAAGGACCCTTCTGGTGGAGCTACCCAGTTGGGGTAGCCGGAGTCCATCACATAATGTCATAATGTAATACCACTTCTTAAGTTTGTAGTAATTTCCATTGTGGGAACCTAGATAATGATATGGTAGATCATGATTTTCTCTTATTTTCAGTAGGGGTGAGAACAACAATAACACATGTGTGCTGGTATTGAGGGTTTTGTCCCACTCACACAATAACTCAGCTGTCAGTGGGTATTTAGATATCATTTTAGGGCTTTTGTGGGAGTGTCCAAGCTAATATACTTATATTCTTTCATAGGGGATGCTCATTTTATAAAGGATATTGCAAAAGTAATGATGTTTTTGCATTAATCTGACTCCTAATGCATGTCTGTTGTCTTCCCATTAATCACTAGGTTTGATTCTTCTCATTCAATTGTCTAGTGAAAGATCAAGTTAGCTAATAGTTAGTCAGATGTACCTTGGCTTCCTGTCAGGCTACTGGGGTCTTACCTGACCATCACGGTTGTGCTAAAAAAGGAGCTGTGACCACAGTTTGAGATTAAGAAGTGCGGTGTACATCCCAATGTCAGATCTGGTTATGAAGTTTAACCCACAGGGTCTTTAGGCTTTCTCTGTTAAAGCATCTGTTAGTGTGACCTGTTATAAGGATTGGAAGTGACCCTGCTGCAGAATTGGTGCCAAATCTCATGGAGGAAGTGTTAAAAGGCTCCTGTTAACATAATTTCATAAGTGGTTATTCTTATAGAGGTCCTGGCATTTAGCAGAGATGCCAAATATCAGCAGCACTCTGTCACAGCAGCTTGCCCACTCTATTCAACAGCTACAAGTCTCCCAGTTGAATTTATAGAAGAGAGTTGAAGGGCTCAATCACAACCTGTTGTAGGAGTATCCACCCCCTCTCATTCAATGGCCTCATCTGCTGCTGAGGGCCTTGTTTGCCTGTAGTCTCCAGAATACAGAAATCAGAACATCTAGCCTTTACAGAGCTACATTTGCCATTTCCAGAAAGGATTGTTTGGGATAGACAGTAGTTCCATACTTTCATCAGGGCCTGTCAAATCATATTTCAGTAAAACCTAAACCTGGGAGTTATGCTACAAACTTTGTTAAGGTGTGCACTACTATTGCCTTACTTACAGGTGAACCTCAGATTTGGGTATATAATTTGATAAAGAGAGATAGAAATATTCATGATAAAAATTTTTATACAATGAGTATACT